>NW_027195854.1:92500-128535 GCF_038502225.1 Cherax quadricarinatus | reverse complement strand
GGGAGGAAGGTGTCTGAGGAGAGTTTTAACGTCTGTGTTGGTGAAAGGAGTGTCAAGTTCTTGGGAGGAGGTAAGAGAGTCCAGATGGATGTGGCTGTCTGGTGTTGTTTAGTATGTGTGTGTAGTGTTCCAGCGTTCTATGTTCTGAATGTGTTGGATAGCGTTAGGGTGGGGTGGGTGAGGGTGGAAGATGTTCTCCCAGATGTGTTTGAAGATATTAGTAGCAGCCTGTGGGTCTGAGATGTGTGTTGTTGTCGGTGATGTGTTTGAATTTGTTGGTGGGAGTGGTGCCTCTGATTTTTTTGATAAAGTTCCAGAAGGCTTTGGTATTTTTGATACGCTGTTTGTGCACTTGTAGTATGAGCTGTGACCAGTGATTGTTGTGGTCTTGGTCTAGACTGTGTAGAATGTTGTTTCTGAGGTAAGTGAGATCTAATCGGACTTGATTAAATCTGCGTGTGTTGTAGAGGAAGCGGTTGTGGTAGCAGATAATTAGTCTTCTTGTTCTGATTGAGGGTTTGAAGGAATAACGAGTGGTGTGGGTTTTCTTTGGTATTGCGGTGTTGGCTGCTTGTGTAATGGTGTCCTGGATGATAGCAAGTTGAGTGTCAAAGTCAGAGATAGGTTTGTTGTTGTAGTCATAGGTGAGGTTAGCATTATCTATGTGTTGTTGGAAGGCATCCCAGTCAGCGTTCTTGTAGGAGAAGGAAGGTGTGGCCGGGATAAGGATAGGGTTGGAGGAGTTGTGTAAGATGATGGGAATGTGATCAGAGCCTGTGATAGGGCCAGGTGATACGTAGTGTTGAAAGAGAGAGCTGGCTCGGTTTGCCAGAATGATGTCGGGTTTGCCTTGGCCAGTGTGGCTGTAGAAGGTGTTGAAGTCTGTGCCGAGGTGAACTAGGTGTTTGTGGTTTGTGAAGTTGAGTAATTGGTGACCAAGTTGGTTGTTACTGGTGTGATGTTTGGCATTCATATCAGCTAGTAGGTATATTGGTGTGTTGGTGTAGTTGAAGACTAAGGAAAGATCGTGTATGTTGAGAACAGTGTTTGGACGAGCATAGGTGGTGAAAAAGATGAAGGGTTCAAGGTGGGTGTGTATTATGACCGCAACACAGCGTCGATGAATAAAAGGGATTGGGAGAAATTCATCTTTTATTTTGGATTTGAGAAGGATGGCAATCCCATCGTGGGGATCATAGGGGGACTGTAGTGCAGTATAACCATAATGGCGGATACGTTGAGGGGCTTTGAGGCAGGTACTGTTTAGTAAAACAATATCTGGTCTCTCTGCTTGAAGGAGCTCAGCCAGTAAGTGTCTAATTGTGAAGTAAGAACGTACGTTGAACTGAATCACCTTAAACATGATTTAATGGTTTTGTCATACCAAAGTTAGTGTCAGGGGAGTTTATATTCAAGCTCGTGATAGTGGTGCCATCGGTGGGTGTGTGTTTGTAGGTGTTACGGATCCGTTTCCTGGAGGGGGAGGATCTGTTTTTATGTTCTTTGGTCTGTATATCAGAAGTTGGGGCAGGTTTAAGGTTGAGTGGATTTCGTTTGGAGGAGTTGGACCTGGATGAAGTCTTGGATGTGGTGGAGGAGGAGTGGGCGATGGTGGATGTAGAGGAAGTGGAAGCTTTGGTAATGGAGTAAGAAGTGGGTAAAGAGGTGGGGGGAGTAGTAGAAGTAGTTAAGAGGGGAAGGGGAGGAGGGGTGTTGGTAGGAAGGGTAGATTTGAAGAGGGGTAGGGGCTGAGGGGTGTTGGTGGGAGTGAAGAGCGGTTGGGGAGGAGAGCTGGAGGGTGTAGGAAGAGGGGGAGTGGGAGAGGTTGTAGGGGGTTTAGAAGAGAAGCAAGAAGGAGGGATGAGTAGAGAGGGAAGATTGTTAGCAGACAAGATTAGATTAAGGACATGTGAGTAGTCTGATTGGTAAGCTTGAGAGATTACCATCGCAGAGTGGGCAGCAGTGGCGAGTAGACAGTTAGTTTTGTTGTCTAGTTTGGTACGGGAAGGAGGTACAGGGATGGGGTTGGGGAGGGAGGGAGGTTGGCTTGCTCTGAGGGAGGAGAGAATGTCTTTTCTAGAGGGGCAGGAATTTGCAACTGCAGTGTGACCCGCCGCAGTTAGAACATTTAAGCTGCTGGTAAAGTTGCTCGATGGAGGGCATCTTGGTTCAGTCCAAGAAGAGCACACAAACGTCCTCACTGAGCTAAGTACACGTCACCACTGAGTAGTTGACATTACAGAGAACGGTGTTTAGTTTCTAGGCGAACATAGTGTCTGTTTCTCGGCTTCATTTAGAAAGCTGTTCTTGACACAGTGAGGTCAGAAGGTGGGATGTCAGCATCAAGTTCTTCCGATGATTAGACACATGTGCAACTCTTGGGTACCCAAGAGTTGCACATGTGTCTAATTTATCAATGTGTCGGTTCTCTGAACCATTCATTTGCAAGAGGATTTTCTGTATGATGCAGTGTTAGAAAACTTGAAGAGAGGCAGGTCGTTGATGATAGAGTTAAAGGTTTTAGGGGAAGTGGCGTTCTTCGTGTGGGCGTAGTATTTGCTGTGCAAGATCTTGGTGGTGGCTACGTGTGAGTGTTGCTGTGCATGATCTTGGTGGTGGCTACGTGTGAGTGTTGCTGTGCATGATCTTGGTGGTGGCTACGTGTGAGTGTTGCTGTGCATGATATTGGTGGTGGCTACGTGTGAGTGAAAAGGACTTGGGGGTTATGGTAAGCAGCAACCGTAAACCAAGACAGCAATGCCTAAGCGTACGTAATAAGGCAAACAGATTACTGGGATTTATATCAAGAAGTGTAAGCAACAGAAGTCCAGAGGTCATACTGCAGCTTTATACATCATTAGTAAGGCCTCAACTAGATTATGTAACCCAGTTCTGGTCTCCATATTAAAGAATAGACATAAATTCGTTAGAAAACATTCAGCATAGAATGACTAAATTAATACATAGCATTAGAAATCTTCCTTATGAAGAAAGATTGAAGACCCTGAAATTACATTCACTTGTTAGACGAAGAATGAGGGAAGACATGATGACATGATCGAAGTGTATAAGTGGAAGATAGGTATTAATAAAGGTGATATAGATAAGATTGTAGATGAATGGTTCAGAGAACCGACACATTGATAAATTAGACACATGTGCAGCTCTTGGGTATCTTTACTGAGGAAACATTTCGCCACACAGTGGCTTCATCAGTCCATACAAAGGAGAATCTTAAAGAACAGGAGGAGAATGAGGTAATCAGTCCCTCAACCTTGAGTCGATGTGGTCAATCCATCAATCTTGAATAGAATACAGCATATGTGCGGAGAAGCAGCTTATAAACCGTAGGCATGAGAGGTGCAGCAGTCGTCGGTGGTGTCACATTTGTCCAATGTGGAAGTAGGTCGTGCCCACGGGTTAGACATTCTTCCTAAAATCTCTCTGACTCATCTGAGTCCTCAACTTCCAACTGTGGCCCCTTGTTTCTGTGTCCCATCTTTGGAACATCCTGTTTCTGTCCACCTTATCTATTCCTCGCAGTATTTTGTATATCGTTATCATGTCTCCCCTAATCCTCCTGTCCTCCAGTGTCGTCAGGCCTATTTCCCTTAACCTTTCTTCGTAGGACATTCCTTTTAGCTCTGGAACTAGCCTTGTTGCAAACCTTTGACCTTTCTCTAAATTCTTGACGTGCTTGAATAGGTGTGGGTTCTAAATCTGTGTTGCATACTCCAGTATGGGCCTGACATCCATGGTGTACAGAGTCTTGAACGATTCCTTATGGAGGTATCAGAACGCCATTCTCAGGTTTGCCAGGCGCCCATATGCTGCAGCATTAATCTGATTGACGTGTGCTTCCGTCATGTCATTCACATATACCAGGACGATATACCCTAGGACTGACCCCTGAGGAACCTCGCTCGTCACAGGCGCCCATTGTCATACGTAATCTCGTACCATGACTCGTTGTTGCCTCCCTGTCAGGTATTCTCTGATCCATTGCAATGCCCTTCCAGTTATATGTGCCTGATCCTCTAGCTCCTGCACTCATCTCCTGTGAGGAACTGCAGTCCAAGAAAATATAGTCAACCCACCCCTCTCTCTTGTGTCTTACTTCTGTTACCTTGTCATAAAGCTCCAGAAGGTTTGTGACACAGGATTTGCCGTCCATGAATCCGTGCTGGTTGTAGAACCACTCTCCTCCTGATAATCTTTTCCATGACTTTGCATACTATACAGGTCAGTGACACTGGTCTATAGTTTAGTGCCTCGTTTCTGTTTCCTTTCTTAAAAATGGGAACTACATTTGCCGTGTTCCATACCTCAGGCAGTTGCCTAGTTTCAAGGGATGTGTTGAAGATTGTGGTTAGTGGCACACACAGCGTCTCTACTCCCTCTCTAAGGACCAACGGGGAGATGTCCGGACCAATCGCCTTTGAGATATCAAGGTCACTTAGCAGCTTCTTCACCTCCTCCTCAGTTGTGTGTATGTTATCCAACACTTGTTGATATATTCCTCTGTTCTGTCTTCCCAGAGTCCTTCCTGTGTCTACTATAAATACTTCCTTAAATCTCATGTTGAACTCCTCACATACCTCTTGATCGTTTCTAGTGAGTTCCCCACCTTCTTTCTTCAGCCTGATCACCTGTTCTTTGTCTCTTGTCTTCCTACTAATGTAGCTATACAGCAGTTTCGGGTCAGACTTGACTATCGATTTTATGTCGTTTTGTACTGTCGCTGGGCCTCCCTCCTTATCTGTGCATATTCGTTTCTGGCTCTTCGACTGATCTCCTTATTTTCCTGGGTCCTTTGCATTCTGTACTTTTTCCATTTTTCTAGTGCACTTAGTTTTTGCCTCCCTACACCTTCGGGTAAACCATGGGTTCATTCTGGTCTTCCCATTATTTCTGTTGCCCTTGGGAATAAACCTTTCCTCTGCTTCCTTGCATATTGTTGTTACTTATTCCATCATTTCGTTTACTGACTTGCTTACCAATTCTCTGTCCCACTGAACCTCCTGGAGGAAGTTCCTAATATCTGTGTAGTCCCACCTTTTATAGTTTGTCTCTTCTCGTTCAAGTCCTGTTACCTTCTCCACTTGTAACTCTACTATATAATCAAAACTCAGAACCACGTGATCGCTAGCTCCAAGGGGCCTCTCATATCTGATATCCTCAATGTCTAAATTGCTCAGGGTAAACACGAGGCCAAGTCTTGCTGGTTCATCCTCCCCTCTCTCTCTGGTAGTGTCCCTGACATGTTGATGCATGAGGTTTTCCAGTACCACATCCATTATCTTGGCTTTCCATGTTTCGGGACCCCCATGTGGCTCCAGGTTTTCCCACTCAATCTCTCTGTGGTTGAAGTCGCCCATAACCAGTAACTTTGCTCTGCTCGAGTGAGCTCTTCTTGCCACCTCAGATAGTGTGTGTGTGAGAGAGAAAGAGAGAGGAGAGAGAGTCGTAGCTAGAAATAAAGTAACCAACACTGTACCTGAATAAGTACTGGGACAATGCACGAATATCAGATATATATCTGGTAGGGCTGGATGAGGGCGTGGAAGAGAAAAAGGTAGCCAATCAGTCATCTCATCTCCTGTCAACACAGAGGCGCCCACCAAGAGCGTAATAGACTCACCAGCTGCAGAACTTATGAAGAAATTAGCAGTTGAATCAGAAGCGAAACACGAGAAACACAGAAAATAGGAGACCAGTGCGCCTGCTGTCACCAGAGGGGGTATACTGCTGACAACTGCCTACGAGATACCAGAAGACTGCTGTCGAACCAGTAAAGTAATGGACAAATAGGGTCAGAGTTTCTTAGAGATTTATTCTAGGAAAAAAAAAACAGAATCTCAGATCTGGTGAACACACTTCTATGTCACCTACCCAGCTACTCCTATCTCAATTCAGCAGAGAGGTTCGTACCTTATACAAGACCAGAGAGCTACGCCCCAGTGGGTGCCCCATTGTGCTTCCTGGGAAAATAACTTGCATACCTATTTAGTGAAGCTGAACACAAACGTGAGGAGACAGTCTATCAGCATCCTGTCTGCCAGCTTTAGAGGCTCACACACAGTTTCATGAACACTTACCGTCCTGACATGATTACCATTATTGAAACATTTTTGGACGATATGAATCCAGGTGGAAGTAGGTTATGCCTATAGGTTAGGTAAACTTAAATTCCCTGTATGAAGATGTCAAGATAGGAATGTAGACAAATGGTTCAGAGATCCAACAAGTGTTGCGCATGTCGGTTGTGATGAATGGTTTGAAAAACCGACAAGTTGAAGATTGAGACACTTATGCAACATATGGGAATCTTTATTCAGGAAACGTTTCGCCACACAGTGGCTTCATCAGTCCAATACAAAGTAGAAAGGCGTAAGGAGAGGAGGAGTTTGAGGTAATCAGTCCCTCAGTCTGGAATCTATGTGTTCAGCACATTCTACAAGATTGATGGACTGAACACATCGACTCCAGGCTGAGGGACTGATTACCTCAAACTCCTCCTCTCCTTACGCCTTTCTACTTTGTATTGGACTGATGAAGCCACTGTGTGGCGAAACGTTTCCTGAATAAAGATTCCCATATGTTGCATAAGTGTCTCAATCTTCAACTTGTCGGTTCTCTGAATCATTTATCTGCATCTACATTTTGCCTGTCTTCAAGTGTATCCAAAACCATATCGTAATGGTCCAGCAAATGCAAGAGAGAGAGTGCGAGAGAGAGAGAGAGCAAAGATAACAGAATTAGCAAATCAAATCCTGCCTAGACTTTGCTTCACACAGACAGAGAATAAAATCTCGTCATCCTCATGATAATTTCTCCTTCCTGCGAGCACTGATATGCTCAGCAGGACGGCCTGTGCAACACTGGTCGTCTGAGCAGGACGGCCTGTGCAACACTGGTCGTCTGAGCAGGACGGCCTGTGCAACACTGGTCGCCTGAGCAGGAAGGCCTGTGCAACATTGATTCCCTGAGAGGGGAAGGCTTGTGCAACACTGGTTCACTGAGGGGGGAGGGGGAAGAAACGTGTGCAACAACGCGGTAAATATTGCAGTGTTTTAAGCAGCGCCTCAGGACTCACGGAGAATTGTGTGCGATATTGTGTAGTGAGACGAGGAACAGTTGGTATTGTGCTGTATTTTGCTGTGTTACGGGTGCTGCTTGACGGCACCCGTCAAGCACTTAGTAAATGAGATGAAACAGGATAACAGCACTTGGCCTGTAAACAGGACGAGGTAGGATAACAGCACTAAGCCTGTAAACGAGATGAGGTAGGATAACAGTACTTAGCATGTAAACAGAACGAGGTAGGATAACACCACTTAGCCTGTAAATGAGCTGAGGCAGAAAACATTTTAAGATAGCTTCACACAAAGGGATCTCAAGCAGACGACTAAATACAAGACGACATCAGTTAGCCGTAAGATAATACGCTGGACAAAGCGCTAGAGATCACCCCTCGCCAGTGCAAATAAGTAATCACACGGAGATAATTACCCAGGAATGATAATTAACTTTCCACCACCAGATACGTCTTTGTCTCAGTGGTCAACCTGAAGCTCGTGATGAACCTGGTAGGAAAATCGGAAAGAGATTATTCCACTAAACACGTCAATGTTATTTGACTATTATTCTGGTATAACTCTCTTGCGAATGATGGACGTGTGATGGTAATGAGAACCAGAGGTTCTTTGTCAGCTGGTAAAAAAAATGTTTATGGTGCTTTTTAATATCGCTAACACACAGGAAGATTGATGGTCTCATGGGAGCCATTCCTGGGTCAGGGGTGATACATGATAGTCTTACTGTTGCATTTAATATGTACCCACTATCCTGAATACTACATGAATGTATGTATATACGAGTATTATATACAAAACATACATATGTAAACATTGTGTGTGTGTGTGTGTGGAAGGTGGGTGATGCGTTGAAGCAAAAAAAAAATGGAAATGTACCAGAGAATATTGATACCAACACTGTTATATGGGTGTGAAGTATGGATTTTAAATGGTTCAGGGGAAGACTAGATGCAGTGGAGATGTCGTGTCGAAGGGAAAAGTTGGGAAAGGAAGATAGGAGAATAGCGCTGGAGGGAAGTATCGCTACTCGTAGAAACAGGGCCAGGGTTAACCTAGCTACAGAGCACAAGATGGTGAAGAAGGTGGAGGCAACAACAGTCAGGCAGACACAGGGGTTCTATGGCGTTCAGCCTGATAATGTGGAGGTGAAGAGCTGTGTAGACGACCCATTTTGTTAATCTCCTGAACACTTCTTTTGGCAGGTAGGTGAGAGTGGCGTAGTTGTGTTGGTTGAGGGCGAACTATGCCAACAATTCTTGGACTTGGTTTATTGTGAAGATGTATCGGGGACAAGAGGTGTATTTCGTGGTTCCACTGCATAGTATGCAATTCTTGATGAACAAGGAACTCGTGTTTGTAGGTGTCGTGTACAAGACAACATTTTCACAGGTAAGACCGGAGATAGTGTTAAGTAATTGGTTTAGAAAACCTACAAGTAGATGAGTGTGACACTTATTCACCACTTGAAAATCTTTACTGTTGAACGCTCCCCTTGCCAGTAGCTTTATCGGTCCAAATTCAGAGAAAAAACAAAACGTTGCAGATGGGAAGAAGTTCGAAGCAGTCAGTCCCTCAGCCTAAAGGTGGTGTGGTCAGCACCTCAGTCTTGATGATATGAACACATCATATCGATTCCCAAGTGCTATACTAGTGTCTTATTCATCTACGAGGACAGAGGTGTTGTGATCAAATTTAACTTCTTCAAATGTGTCTTCGTCTCGATCTTCAGAAGATAAAAATGTTGCAGTGGACACAGTTGTGGCAGTGGCCATAGCTACTAGCTCAGTCTGAAGACTGAGCTAGTAGCTTCACTGAAGATTCCTAGATTGACAACATTCTGAGAGTGGGAGAAGATTAGGTTAGGTAAGAGCTTCTGCTGGCTTACCGGTCCATCCCTGTATAAATTAAATATTAGTTAACGATCAATGGTAGATTTATAGCAGTAGCAGAGATAGAGAAGATGACTTGTAGAATCTACTGGGTTAACTTGGAGGCGAGTAGTGATTGTTTACGATGAGCCACGGGTAATCTTGAGTTTGTTCTGAGTGTCGCTGAGCATCTAGCAGCATAGGTCGGGTGGCCGCCTTTGTAGCTCAATGATTTTGGTTGATCGATCTTAGTGCAACTGATGTGTGTTCCTCAGCACAACATATCGAGAGAGCAGTCCTTGCAGGCGTGGGTGAAGACACAGCAGGCCTAGCACGGAGTGACGTCATAATGTTCAAGTTCAATATCGGGAGATTTGAAGTGGCCATAGAAATGCAAGTGAACTTGACTGTCACCATGGAGGGGGGGATACATTAGGAATCTTAATGATTTTTTCAACTTCAGTCCAGTTCTGTTCCTCACTCAGCTTGCACAGGTCGTCGGAAGAAAGGGTGGTGTTGTCTTGATCAAGTCTCTAGACGAAAGCCGACTTCTTTGTTCTGGGCACAGGTAAAGAGGTGACATTAAACTGGTTCTCTTTGAGAGTGTGAATGGCGGTAGTGGTAACAATTATCTATCTTGAAATCGTTGTAGCAGTCAGAGACGAAGTTGTCATTGGTTGCGATGAGGTTGGCCAGACGGAAACCCAGGACGACCCACAGAAGGGCAAAGAGTGACTACTTCGAGTACGCAGAAGCGTCCCCACGAATTGAACGAATATTCACACGGTGAGCCAGCATAATGACGAGTAGACGTTCCCTTCGTGAGGAGAATCGTAGAGAATCTGGTAGTGAGTCTGCAACCTGCACGAGCTGAGGATTGCAAAAGAATGTCTGAGGGCAGTGTGAGGTGTGAATATTATGCAGAGAATTCGGAGCTTTGACATTAGAAGAGTGGGATAACGAAAAGCATCATTCACAGGGATGAAGGATTGTTGAGATGGTTTGTACAGTCGGAGAGGATGGAATGCTTGAGGTTAGCTTGAGCGAGTTGATCACGGGTGACTGAAGGCAATAGTAGACCTTATGGTGTGACGTGTTGTTAAGGATAACTTTATTAAGAATTCAGGGAAACCAGTTAGCCAGACTTGAATTGTGAAGGCAGAAAGCAGAGTGCCCGCACTCAGAAGAAGGGGGAAGGATGCTCCAGTGCGGAGAGCCATATACACAGAGATATTATATATATATATATATATATATATATATATATATATATATATATATATATATATATATATATATATATATATATATATATATATATATATATATGTGTATGTATGTATATATGTAAGTTCTGTGTATGTATGTGAGTGTGAGTGTATGTGTGTGTGTGTTAGTGTATGTATGTGTGAGCTTATGTATGTTTGAGTGTGAGTATGTATATGTACTCACCTAATTGTACTCACCTAATTGTGGTTACAGGGGTCGAGACTCAGCTCCTGGCCCCGCCTCTTCACTGGTCCCTACTAGGACCACTCTCTCCCTTTCCATGAACTTTATCATACTTCGTCTTAAAACTATGTATGGTTCCTGCTTCCGCTACATCACTTGCCAGACGATTCCACTTCCTGACAACTCTATGACTGAAGAAATACTTCCTAACATCCCTTTGACTTATGTGAGTCTTCAGCTTCCAATGCTGACCCCTTGTTTCTGTGTCCCATCTCTGGAACATCCTGTCTTTGTCCACCTTATCTATTCCTCGCAGTATTTTGTATGTCGTTATCATGTCTCCACTAACCCCCCTGTCCTCCAGTTTGTTCAGGCCGATTTCCCTTTACCTTTCTTCATAGGACATTCCCCTAAGCTCTGGAACGAGTCTTGTTGCAAATCTTTGTACTTTCTCTAATTTCTTGACGTGCTTGACCGCTTGACCAGGTGTGGGTTGCAAACTGGTGTTGCATACTCCAGTATGGGCCTGACGTACACGGTGTACAGAGTCTTGAATGATTCCTGATCCTCCAGCTTCTGCACTAATCTCTAGTGAGGAACTGTGTCGAAGGCCTTCTTGCACTCCAAGAAAATGCAATCAACCCACCCCTCTCGCTCGTGACTTACTTCTGTTACTTTGTCATAAAGCTCCAGAAGGTTTGTGACACAGGATTTGCTTTCCATGAATCAATGCTGTTTTTTTTTTATTAACACACTGGCCGATTTCCACCAAGGCAGGATGGCCCGAAAAAGAAAAACTTTCACCATCATTCACTCCATCACTGTTTTGCCACCCCTTCTTCAGAGTGCAGGCACTGTAATTCCCATCTCCAGGACTCAAGTCCGGCCAGCTGGTTTCCTTGAATCCCTTCATAAATGTTACTTTGCTCACACTCCAACAGCACGTCAAGTATTAAAAACCATTTGTCTCTATTCACTCCTATCAAACACACTCACGCATGCCCGCTGGAAGTCCAAGCCCATCGCACACAAAACCTCCTTTACCCCCTCCCTCCAACCTTTCCTAGGACGACCCCTACCCCGCCTTCCTTCCGCTACAGACTGATACACACTTCAAGTCATTCTGTTTCGCTCCATTCTCTCTACATGTCCGAAGCACCTCAACAACCCTTCCTCAGCCCTCTGGACAACAGTTTTGGCAATCCCGCACCTCCTCCTAACTTCCAAACTACGAATTCTCTGCATTATATTCGCACAACACATTGCCCTCAGACATGACATCTCTACTGCCTCCAGCCTTCTCCTCGCTGCAACATTCATCACCCATGCTTCACACCCATATAAGAACGTTGGTAAAACTATCATACATTCCCCTCTTTGCCTCCAAGGACAAAGTTCTTTGTCTCCACAGACTATTAAGAGCACCGCTCACCCTTTTCCCCTCATTAATTCTATGATTCACCTCATCTTTCATAGATCCATCCGTTGACACGTCTACTCTCAAATATCTGAATACATTCACCTCCTCCATACTCACTCCCTCCAATCTGATATCCAATCTCTCATCTCCTAATCTTTTCGTTATCCTCATAACCTTACTCTTTCCTGTATTCACTTTTAATTTTCTTCTTTTACATACCTTACCAAATTCATCCACCAACCTCTGCAACTTCTCTTCAGAATCTCCCAAGAACACAGTGTCATCAGCAAAGAGCAACTGTGACAATTCCCACTTTATGTGTGATTCTTTATCTTTTAAGTCCACGCCTCTTGCCAAGACCCTCGCATACACTTCTCTTACAACCCCATCTATAAATATATTAAACAACCACGGTGACATCACACATCCTTGTCTAAGGCCTTCTTTTACTGGGAAATAATCTCCCTCTTTCCTGCATACTCTAACTTGAGCCTCACAATCCTCCTAAAAACTCTTCACTGCTTTCAGTAACCTACCTCCTATACCATACACCTGCAACATCTGCCACATTGCCCCCCTATCCACCCTGTCATACGCCTTTTCCAAATCCATAAATGCCACAAAAACCTCTTTAGCCTTATCTAAATACTGTTCACTTATATGTTTCTCTGTAAACACCTGGTCCACACCCCCTCCCTACCTGTCCTAAAGCCTTCTTGTTCATCTGCTATCCTATTCTCCGTCTTACTCTTAATTCTTTCAATAATAACTCTACCATTCACTTTACCAGGTATACTCAACAGACTTATCCCTCTATAATTTTTACACTCTCTTTTGTCCCCTTTCCCTTTATACAAAGGAACTATGCATGCTCTCTGCCAATCTCCAGGTACCTTACCCTCTTCCATACATTTATTAAATAATAGCACCAACCACTCCAAAACTATATCCCCACTTGCTTTTAACATTTCTATCTTTATCCCATCAATCCCAGCTGCCTTACACCCTTTCATTTTACCTACTGCCTCACGAACTTCCCCCACACTCACAACTGGCTCTTCTTCACTCCTCCTTGCCCTATACATGAAATCACAGCTTCCCTATCTTCATCAACATTTAAGAATTCCTCAAAATATTACCTCGATCTTCCCAATACCTCTCACTCTCCATTTAATAACTCTCCTCTCCTATTTTTAACTGACAAATCCATTTGTTCTCTAGGCTTCCTTAACTTGTTAATCTCACTCCAAAACTTTTTCTTATTTTCAACAAAATTTGTTGATAACATCTCTCCCACTCTCTCATTTGCTCTCTTTTTACATTGCTTCACCACTCTCCTAACCTTTCTCTTTTTCTCCACATGCTCTTCCCTCCTTGCATCACTTCTACTTTGTAAAAATTCTCATATGCTAACTTTTTCTCCCTTACTACTCTCTTTACATCATCATTCCACCAATCGCTCCTCTTCCCTCCCGCACCCACCTTCCTGTAACCACAAACTTCTGCTGAACACTCTAACACTACATTTTTAAACCTACCCCATACCTCTTCGACCCCATTGCCTATGCTCTCATTAGCCCATCTATCCTCCAATAGCTGTTTATATCTTACCATAACTGCCTCCTCTTTTAGTTTATAAACCTTCACCTCTCTCTTCCCTGATGCTTCCATTCTCCTTGTATCCCATTTACCTTTTAGTCTCAGTGTAGCTACAACTAAGAAGCGATCTGATATATCTGTGCCCCCTCTATAAACATGTACATCTTGAAGTCTACTCAACAGTCTTCTATCTACCAATACATAATCCAACAAACTACTGTCATTTCGCCCTACATCATATCTTGTATACTTATTTATCCTCTTTTTCTTAAAATATGTATTACCTATAACTAAACCCCTTTCTATACAAAGTTCAATCACTGGGCTCCCATTATCATTTACACCTGGCATCCCAAACTTACCTACCACACCCTCTCTAAAAGTTTCTCCCACTTTAGCATTCAGGTCCCCTACCACAATTACTCTCTCACTTGGTTCAAAGGTTCCTATACATTCACTTAACATCTCCCAAAATTTCTCTCTCTCTACATTCCTCTCTTCTCCAGGTGCATACACGCTTATATGGCCCACTTTTCGCATCCAACCTTTACTTTAATCCACATAATCTTTGAATTTTCACATTCATATTCTCTTTTCTCCTTCCATAACTGATCATTTAACATTACTGCTACCCCTTCCTTTGCTCTAACTCTCTCAGATACTCCAGATTTAATCCCATTTATTTCCCTCCACCGAAACTCCCCTACCCCCTTCAGCTTTGTTTCAATTAGGGCCAGGACATCCAACTTTTTTTCATTCATAACATCAGCAATCATCTGTTTCTTGTCATCCGCACTACATCCACGCACATTCAAGCATCCCAGTTTTATAAAGTTTTTCTTCTTCTCTTTTTTAGTAAATGTCTACAGGAGAAGGGGCTACTAGCCCATTGCTCCCGGCATTTTAGTCGCCTCATACGACACGCATGGCTTACGGAGGAAAGATTCTTTTCCACTTCCCCATGGACAATAGAAGAAATAAAGAAGAACAAGAGCTAGAAGAGGAGAAAAACCTAGATGTATGTATATATATATATATATATATATATATATATATATATATATATATATATATATATATATATATATATATATATATATATATATATATGCATGTGCATGCCAGTGTAGTGTGACCAAAGTGTAACTAGGAGTAGCAAGATATCCCTTTTATCTAGCGTGTTTATGAGACAGAAAAAGACACCAGCACTCATACCATCATGTAAAACAGTTACAGGTTTCTGTTTCACAGTCATCTGGCAGGACGGGATTGGCAGAGAGCATGCATAGTTCCTTTGTATAAAGGCAAAGGGGATAAAAGAGAGTGCAAAAATTATAGGGGGATAAGTCTGTGAGTGTACCTGGTAAAGTGTATGGTAGAGTTATAATTGAAAGAATTAAGAGTAAGACGGAGAATAGGATAGCAGATGAACAAGGAGGCTTTAGGAAAGGTAGGGGGTGTGTGGACCAGGTGTTTACAGTGAAACATATAAGTGAACAGTATTTAGATAAGGCTAAAGAGGTCTTTGTGGCATTTATGGATTTGGAAAAGGCGTATGACAGGGTGGATAGGGGGGCAATGTGGCAGATGTTGCATAGTACTTCCCTGGGTGGTTGCTGTCTACCAACCTACTACCATGCTGGTTGTCGTTTATAATCTTGTTCCGTTCCACGTGCTCCACCACTCTCCTCCTGATCATCTCCTCCTGATCATCTCCTCCTGATCATCTCCTCCTGATCATCTCCTCCTGACTTTGATCATACTATATCACGTCAGTGACACTGATCATCTTTTCCATAACTTTGTCTATAGTTGACACTAGTGCCTCGTTTCTGTCTCCTTTCTTAAAAATAGGGGCTTCATATGTGTTTATGTATGTGTGTGTGTATATATATGTGTGTGTATGTGTGTATATGTATGTATGTGTGTACTCACCTAATTGTGGTTGCAGGGGTATGGTGTATGTGTGTGTGTGTGAGTGTATGTGAGAGTGTATGCGTGTGTGAGCGTATGTGAGTGTGTGTGTGTGTGTGCTCACCTAATTGTGGTTGCAGTGGTCGAGACTCAGCTCCTGGCCCGGCTGTGTGTGTGTACTCACCTAGTTGAGGTTGCAGGGGTCGAGTCCGAGCTCCTGGCTCGTGTGTGTGTGTGCGTGTGTGGTGCGTGTGTGGTGTGTGTGTGTGTGTGTGTGTGTGTGTGTGTGTGTGTGTGTGTGTGTGTGTGTGTGTGTGTGTGTGTGTGTGTGTGTGTGTGGACCTAGTTGCTGGTCGCTACAATGCTCCAAGAGCCTTATCGTACCTCTTTTTTTAGGCTGACATCTCTAAGGATGAAAAAGTGCTTCCTAACATCCTTATGACTCCTCTGAGTTGTTAACTTCCAGCTGAGACCCTTCATGCTGTGTCACATCTCTGATACATTTTGTCCTTGTTCATCTTGTCAATTTCTCTCAGTATTTTATATGTCGTTAACATGGCTCCCCCTATCCGTCCTGTCTTAGAGTGTCATCAGGTTGAGTTCCATTAACCTCTCCTCCTAGGACATACCCATCAGCTCCAGGACTAGTCTTGTTGCAAAAGTTTTTCACTTTCTCTAATTTTTTGAGGTATTTGACCACGTGTTGGTTCCACACTGGTGCTGCGTACTCCAATATGGGCCTGACGTATACGGTGTACAGAGTCTTGAACGATTCCTTACTAAGATGTCGAAACGCTGTGCGTGCGTACTTGAGTTTGTTTATCTCTCTCTCTCTCTCTCTCTCTCTCTCTCTCTCTCTCTCTCTCTCTCTCTCTCTCTCTCTCTTTCTCACTATCTCTCTCACTATCTCTCTCACTCTCTGTTTCACTCTCTCACTCAAATTCACTCTCTCACTATCTTACTCTCACTCTCTCTCTCTCACTCTCACTGTCATTCTCTCACTGTCACTCTCAATCTCACTCGCTCACTGTCACTCTTTCTCTCTCTCACTCTCACTCTCTCACTGTCACTTACTCTCAGTCTCTCTCTCACTCGCTCACTCTCACTCTCTCACTGTCACTCTCTCACTCGCTCACTCTCACTCTCTCACTGTCACTCTCTCACTCGCTCATTCTCACTCTCTCACTGTCACTCTCTCACTCGCTCACTCTCTCTCACCCCTGTAAAGGGAGATATTACTTCAGGTTTTTGAGGAAGCCAAAACGTCTATCCTCACTTATTGATTCCTTCAGCGAAGATGGAAACGACTGAAATGAATGAAGCCAGATGGAAACCCTATTGAAAAAAAGTGAAAGAATGATGTGAATGAAGATAGAAAGAAAACCTAGTGAAAGAAGTGAAGGAAAGAAGTAAATGAAGACAAGAAAGGAAAGCTTATTGGAAGAAGTGAAGGAAAGAAGTAAATGAAGACAAGAAAGGAAAGCTTATTGGAAGAAGTGAAGGAAAGAAGTAAATGAAGACAAGAAAGGAAAGCTACAAAAATCTGGTGAAAGGAATGAAGTGAATGAAGTTGGGAGAGAAGGCTTCTCCCACGCCACTCTTTCCTCTCCCACGCCACTCTTTCCTCTCCCACGCCACTCTTTCCTACGCCACTCCTCTCCCACGCCACTCTTTCCTACGCCACTCTTTCCTCTCCCACGCCACTCTTTCCTACGCCACTCTTTCCTCTCCCACGCCACTCTTTCCTACGCAACTCTTTCCTCTCCCACGCCACTCTTTCCTACGCCACTCCTCTCCCACGCCATTCTTTCCTACGCCACTCTTTCCTCTCCCACGCCACTCTTTCCTACGCCACTCTTTCCTCTCCCACGCCACTCTTTCCTACGCCACTCTTTCCTCTCCCACGCCACTCTTTCCTACGCCACTCTTTCCTCTCCCACGCCACTCTTTCCTCTCCCACGCCACTCTTTCCTACGCCACTCTTTCCTCTCCCACGCCACTCTTTCCTACGCCACTCTTTCCTCTCCCACGCCACTCTTTCCTCTCCCACGCCACTCTTTCCTACGCCACTCTTTCCTCTCCCACGCCACTCTTTCCTACGCCACTCTTTCCTCTCCCACGCCACTCTTTCCTACGCCACTCTTTCCTCTCCCACGCCACTCTTTCCTCTCCCACGCCACTCTTTCCACTCTTTCCTACGCCACTCCTTCCTCTCCCACGCCACTCTTTCCTACGCCACTCTTTCCTCTCCCACTCCACTCTTTCCTACGCCACTCTTTCCTCTCCCACGCCACTCTTTCCTACGCCACTCCTTCCTCTCCCACGCCACTCTTTCCTACGCCACTCTTTCCTCTCCCACGCCACTCTTTCCTACGCCACTCTTTCCTACGCCACTCCTTCCTCTCCCACGCCACTCTTTCCTACGCTACTCCTCTCCCACGCCACTCTTTCCTACGTCACTCCTCTCCCACGCTACTTTTTCCTACGCCACTCTTTCCTCTCCCACGCCACTCTTTCCTACGCCACTCCTTCCTCTCCCACGCCACTCTTTCCTCTCCCACGCCACTCTTTCCTACGCCACTCTTTCCTCTCCCACGCCACTCTTTCCTACGCCACTCTTTCCTCTCCCACTCCACTCTTTCCTACGCCACTCCTTCCTCTCCCACGCCACTCTTTCCTACGCCACTCCTTCCTCTCCCACGCCACTCTTTCCTACGCCACTCCTTCCTCTCCCACGCCACTCTTTCCTACGCCACTCTTTCCTCTACCAGGCCACTCTTTTCTACGCCACTCCTTCCTCTCACACGCCACTCTTTCCTACGCCACTCTTTCCTATCCCATGCCACTCTTTCCTTACTCTTTCCTACGCCACTCACGCCACTCTTTCCTCTCCCACGCCACCTCTTTTCCTCTCCCACGCCACTCTTTCCTACGCCACTCCCCTCTCCCACGCCACTCTTTCCTCCCTCTCCCACGCCACTCTTTCCTCTCCCACGCCACTCTTTCCTCTCCCACGCCACTCTTTCCTCTCCCACGCCACTCTTTCCTCTCCCACGCCACTCTTTCCTCTCCCACGCCACTCTTTCCTCTCCCACGCCACTCTTTCCTCTCCCACGCCACTCTTTCCTCTCCCACGCCACTCTTTCCTACGCCACTCCTTCCTCTCCCACGCCACTCTTTCCTCTCCCACGCCACTCTTTCCTACGCCACTCTTTCCCCTCCCACGCCACTCTTTCCTCTCCCACGCCACTCTTTTCGCTCTTTCCACGCCACTCTTTTCTACGCCACTCCTTCCTCTCACACGCCACTCTTTCCTACGCCACTCTTTCCTACGCCACTCTTTCCTCTCCCACGCCACTCTTTCCTCTCCCACGCCACTCTTTCCTCTCCCACGCCACTCTTTCCTACGCCACTCTTTCCTCTCCCACGCCACTCTTTCCTACGCCACTCTTTCCTCGCCCACGCCACTCTTTACTAAGCCACTCTTTCCTCTCCCACGCCACTCTTTGCTACGCCATTCCTTCCTCTCCCACCCCACTCTTTCCTACGCCACTCTTTCCTCTCCCACGCCACTCTTTCCTTTCCCACGCCATTCTTTCCTACGCCACTCTTTCCTCTCCCACGCCACTCCTTCCTACGCCACTCTTTCCCCTCCCACGCCACTCTTTCCTCTCCCACGCCACTTTTTCCTCTTCCACGCCACTCTTTCCTACGCCACTCCTTCCTCTCCCACGCCACTCTTTCCTACGCCACTCTTTCCTACGCCACTCTTTCCTCTCCCACGCCACTCCTTCCTCTCTCACGCCACTCTTTAGTAAGCCACTCTTTCCTCTCTCTCGCCACTCTTTCCTACGCCACTTTTTCCCCTCCCACGCCACTCTTTCCTACGCCACTCTTTCCTCTCCCACGCCACTCTTTGCTACGTCATTCCTTCCTCTCCCACGCCACTCTTTCCTACGCCACTCTTTCCTCTCCCACGCCACTCCTTCCTCTCTCACGCCACTCTTTCCTACGCCACTCTTTCCTCTCTCACGCCACTCTTTCCTACGCCACTCTTTCCCCTCCCACGCCACTCTTTCCTACGCCACTCTTTCCTCTCCCACGCCACTCTTTGCTCTTTCCTCTCCCACGCATTTTCTTTCCTCTCCCACGCCTTTCTTTCCTCTCCCAAGCCTCTCTTTACTCTCCCACGCCTCTTCTTACTCTCCCACGCCTCTCCTTACTCTCTCACCCCACTCCTTCCTCTCCCACGCCACTCTTTCCTACGGCACTCTTTCCTCTCGCACGCCACTCTTTCCTCTCTCACGCCACTCTTTCCTACGCCACTCTTTCCCCTCCCACGCCACTCTTTCCTACGCCACTCTTTCCTCTCCCACGCCACTCTTTGCTACGTCATTCCTTCCTCTCCCACCCCACTCTTTCCTACGCCACTCTTTCCTCTCCCACGCCACTCTTTCCTACGCCGCTCCTTCCTCTCCCACGCCACTCCTTCCTACGCCACTCTTTCCCCTCCCACGCCACTCTTTCCTCTCCCACGCCACTCTTTCCTCTTCCACGCCACTCTTTCCTACGCCACTCCTTCCTCTCCCACGCCACTCTTTCCTACGCCAGTCTTTCCTACGCCACTCTTTCCTACGCCACTCTTTCCTACGCCACTCTTTCCTCTCCCACGCCACTCCTTCCTCTCTCACGCCACTCTTTCCTAAGCCACTCTTTCCTCTCTCTCGCCACTCTTTCCTCTCTCTCGCCACTCTTTCCTACGCCACTTTTTCCCCTCCCACGCCACTCCTTCCTACGCCACTCTTTCCTCTCCCACGCCACTCTTTGCTACGTCATTCCTTCTTCTCCCACGCCACTCTATCCTACGTCACTCCTTCCTCTCCCACGCCTCTCCTTACTCTCTCACGCCTCTCCTTACTCTGTCACGCCTTTTCTTTTTCTCCCACGCCTCTCCTTACTCCCCCACGCCTTTTCTTCCCTCCCACGCATCTCCTACGCCTCTCCTTCCTCTCCCACGTCTCTCCTTATTCTCCCACGCCTTTCTTTCCTCTCCCAAGCCTCTCTTTACTCTCCCACGCCTCTTCTTACTCTCCCACGCCTCTCCTTACTCTCTCACCCCACTTCTTACTCTCCCACGCCACTCTTTACTCTCTCACCAAGCTTCTTACTCTCCTACGTCTTTCCATCCTCTCTCACATCTCTCCTTACAGTCTCACACTTTTCTTTACCCTTCCTCTTCCTTCCTCAAGCTCTCACTTTTGTGCCTTCGCAATTTTCATAATCTTGCATATATTTTGACTAACTTCAAGCAACCACTTACTTGACCAATCTGGCATTTAGTCCAGTTCCATTTATAGTCTTTCCGTCCTCGTCTGTTTGTATCCTCATTAATTCTGCATCACAATCAAGGATATATATGAATCTCATCTGGTATGTCATTCATATAAATCAGAAGCAATACTCATCCTAATACCTATCCTTGAGGTACCTTTGTTACTTTTTTGCCATTCTGACGTATTTTCTGGGACAGTCGCTCATCGCTTCCTTTGCCTATGATACTCTTTAATGCACCGGAGTACCTTTATTGTTGCTCCTGTCTGCACTTCTAGCTTTGCTTCAGTCTTATGTGAGATACTATAAAATGCCTTCTTGCAGTAGATGGAAATTCTCCCCATCCCTATCCTGTCTGACTTACCTTACTTGTCATAACACTCCAGCAGGGGTGCCAGACAAGGTTCACTATCTCTGAGCTCTTGTTGGTTATCATTTACTAAAACACTTCTTTCCAAATGCTCTACCACTCTCTTGATTATCTTTCCAAATGCTCTACCACTCTCTTGATTATCTTTCCAAATGCGATACCACTCTCTTGACTATCTTTTCCATTACCTTCCATAGTATGCACATAAGGGAAACTGGTCTGTAGTTCAGTCCTTCCTCTCTGTCTCCTTCCTTAAATATACTGACTACATTCAGTGTCCTTAATTAAGATCTCTAGCAACTGTCTCTTGTCCACTGACGAACTGTTGATCTTCGGTAGTGGTCCTGACAGTGCTTCTGCTGCCTCTCGCAGAATACATGGTTTTAATTTGTCAGGGTTCCATTACCTTAGATGTATTCAGTTCCATCAAAAATTTCTTTACCTCATCCCAGTGCCCTCTAGGATTTCTGGTGTTGTCGTTTCAGATCATTTGCTAAGTACTTCACAGACTTCCTTGTTATTTTTTGTGGGCTCTCCTGTCTTCAGTTGAATTCCCTGTTTTTTTTATCATATTCTTTCTTCAGATGTGACTACGAGACAGCTTTGTTCAGACTTGGCCTTGGCTGCTCATATTGCTTCATTGCTCTCGTCTCTCCTTCACTTTTTGTCGTTTTCCATGCAATTATGTTTTTCATTTTTTGTCTCTCCGTATCTCTGGTTAAATCAGAGCTCTGTTTGTCTTTAATGTTTCCTCTTCTTCTGTGTATGATGCTCTCCTCTGTCTCCCGGTATTTTCCAGCTAGGTATTCCATCTCATTCTCTTACTTTTCTTCTTGTCTCGTTTCAGACAGCATTTTATTCAGGATCTCCAGAGCACGAATTTTAGTACTTGTGGTAAATATTAGGTCCAATCTTTCTGGTTTGGTTTAGCCATACGTGCTCTCCTGGCTGCTTCTGTTGTGTAACCATTGTTCTGTTATTGTCTTCATATTTCTGTATTGGCTTCTGTTAAATGGTTCCCCCGTTTTAACTGATTTCACAACGTTTTCGCTTGCTACATGTCTGGTTATTCCACTAATTTCTTTAAAACTCCACTAATTTCTGATGGACAATGTCACCCCTCCAAATCCCTAGTTTCCTGTCT
This sequence comes from Cherax quadricarinatus, assembly GCF_038502225.1. Taxonomy (NCBI): domain Eukaryota; kingdom Metazoa; phylum Arthropoda; class Malacostraca; order Decapoda; family Parastacidae; genus Cherax; species Cherax quadricarinatus. The sequence goes on along the minus strand of NW_027195854.1, from coordinate 106,340 downwards.
GCCACTATCACCTTATATCCTGCTGGGAATATCGCATCTGGTATCGTTTCTGTCAGTTTTGTCTCGATGAAAGCTATGACGTCTTGAGTTACCTTTCTATTCGATGTTTCAGCTCATCAGTTTTGTTTGATAATCCATCGACATTTGTATACCACACACTGAGCATTCTTTACCTTCTCATACAGTGGTATGTACTGTTTAGTCTTTCCGCGCATTGCTCATCTGATAGGAGTGCGGAAATAGGGTTGGGGGGAGGGATGGGGAAGAGAACAGGGATAATTTTGTATCCAGGGAAGGGGAAATGGTATTGTGTGGGGATGAAGGGGGCTGATTTTAGTGTTGGAGGTGGGGGAATAAAGGCAGGACCTTAATAGATGGGCCTACAATAAAAGGCCCTGGGATGCACCTGAAGGTTATGTCCATTAGGTTGTAGTGTCCGATAAATTCTAATAATGTTGACAGAATTACCGATAATATGTTAGGTAAAAGGGCAACATATTTATGGCAACTTTTCAGTCTTCAGGAGAGCTCTCCTTGGAGACCGAAACGTTGCCATAATAAAATTTCGCATTAGTGGCATCTGTGTTTTCTGTTACTCATCTCACTGCCTGACAGCATTTCACGTACTTTTCAGCCGTTCTTTCGCTATTACCATCTTGTCCTGATCCAGGAATGCACGACAGTAACGTCACTTGGTGTACAGGTTCACTTTCTGTCTAGGGACGCTGTTCCCACCTGCTGGTGACCACAAGGTTAGTTTGATCGAGTGTTCTTGGACGTGAATGAACCTGAGATCCTCTAAACATTTCATGTCTGCCTACCCACGTCTTTCCGTCCTCCCGTCTGCGTCTGCGTCTGCGTCTTCGCGCGCGCGCGCGCATGTGCGTGTGTTTGTGTACTCGCCTATTTACTCACTTGTCTGTGATTGCAGGGGTCGAATTCACAGCTCCTGGCCCCGCCTCTTCTCTTCTCACTACTAGGTCTACACTCTCCCTGCTACATGAGGTTTATCGTACCTCCTCTTAAAGCTGTCTATGGATCCTGCCTCCACTACATCACTCTTCAGATTGTTCCACTTCTTGACGACTCTGTGACTGAAGAAATGCTCCCTAACATCCCTGTGACCCTCCTGAATTTTCAGCTTCCAGTATTATATGTCGTTATCATGTCTCCCCTATCCTTCCTGCCCATCAGTGCCATCAGGTCGATTTCCCTTAACCTGTCCCTGTAGGACAGTCCCCTTAGCTCTGGGACTAGTCTTGTTGCAAACCTTCGCATATTCTCTAATTTCTTGACGTGCTTGACCAGGTGTGGATTTTATACTGGTGCTGCATACACGGTGTACAGAGTCTTGAATGATTCCTTACTCAGGTGTCGAAACGCTGTTCTTAGGTTTGCTAGGCTCCCATATGCTGCATCAGTTATTTGGTTGATGTGCGCCTCAGATGTACTCGGTATTATACTCACCCCAAGATCCATTTCCTTGAGTAAGGTTTGTAACCTTTTGCTCCTCTAACTTGTACTCCGTCTGCTATCTTCTATAACCTTCCCCAATCTTCATGACTGTGCACTTGGTGAGGTTAAACTCCAGGAGCCAGTTGCTGGACAAGACCTGCAGCATGTCCACTTCCCATAGTAGTCCTACCTGATCCTCATCCGTTTGAACTCTTCTCATTAGCTTCACATCGTCTACAAAGAGGGACACCTCTGAATCTGTCCCTTCCATCATGTCATTCACATATACCAGAAACAGCACTGGTCCTAGGACTGACCCTTGTTGAACCTCGCTCGTCACAGGTGCCCACTCTGACACTTCGTCATATACCATCACTTGCTGTTTCTTTCCTATCAGGTATTCTTTGACCCGTTGCAGTGCCTTCCCTGTTATACCTGCCTGTTCCTCTAGCTTTTGCACTAATCTCTTGTAATGAACTGTGTCGAAAGACTTCTTTCAGTCCAAGAAAATGTGTGTGTGTGTGTGTGTGTGTGTGTGTGTGTGTGTGTGTGTGTGTGTGTGTGTGTGTGTGTGTGTAGTGTGTTTGTATGTGTGTAGTGTGTTTGTATGTGTGTAGTGTGTGTGTGTGTGTGTGTGTGTGTGTGTGTGTGTGTGTGTGTGTGTGTGTGTGTGTGTGTGTGTAGTGTGTTTGTATGTGTGTAGTGTGTTTGTATGTGTGTAGTGTGTTTGTATGTGTATGTGTGTGTGTGTGTGTGTGTGTGTGTGTGTGTGTGTGTGTGTGTGTGTGTGTGTGTGTGTGTGTGTGTGTGTGTAGTGTTTGTGTGTGTGTGTGTAGTGTGTTTGTATGTGTGTAGTGTGTTTGTATGTGTGTAGTGTGTTTGTATGTGTGTGTGTAGTGTGCTTGTATGTGTGTGTATACCAGAGGTGCACTCTGCAACAAGTGGTCGCTGCCAGGGTGGTCTCAGACCTAACACACTACAACAAGTGGTCGCTGCCTGGGTGATCTCAGACCTAACACACTACAGCATACCTGGATAATCTCTGACCTTTAAGAGGAGATCCACTATTGTCAATAATGCAAGCCTGAGCCAGGGTCTAACAGTGGGTGTGGAAGGGGCTGTGGGGCTTGGCGTGTGGGAGTAGCTGTGGGGCTGGGCGTGTTGGAGGGGCTTGGGTGTGGTACTGGGGGTGTGGGAGGCTGGGTCTTTGGGGCTTGGGCATGAGGCTGGGGTTATGGGGCTACTAGTTTAGGGCTGAGGGGTGAAGCTGGGATGTGTGAGTCGGGTTTGGGGCTGAACAGTGAGGCTGAAGTATTGGAGTGACGTGTGGGGCTGGAATGTGAGGCTGAGGTTGTGGGGGCTGGAATGTAGGGCTAAAGTTATGGGACTGGAATGTGGGGATGAGGTTGTGGGGCTTGGAGTGTTTGTTCATCCCAGCTGATAGAAAAAACACACACACAGACACACAGGTAGAGAGAGTACTCTTGATAGGACAAGACAACGGGAACACGAGACAGAGCTCTCATGGTGTTCGGCATAAACGAAGAAACACAACGTGAGAGGTAAGTGTGAAGGAAGGAGAAACGATAAAAATGAGGGTCTGGTGCAAGAGAGACGTGAAAATCAATGGTTTTTCTCTTTGGGTGGAAGTATAAGTAGAGTGAAGGACAACACCATTAAAAATTGTGTTTGCAAAAGTCAGAAATTAAAAGCCTGGAAGTGAGAAAAAAAATCAAATCTGAAAAGGTTTTGTAGATCTGACATAGTGTAAGTCAAGGAAGATAAGATGGAAGATTAAAGGACAGACAGCGAGACTTGGGAAAGGAGAAAGAAGCAACAGAGAATGGAATGAGGAACAGAATACCTATTTTGGAAGTGGTAGAACAACAGTGAGACAAAACCAAGGAATTACTTCAGTCCTCGGAGGCTCCCTGCCACTTACATCCAGATATAAAGTTAAGAAAGCAGTGTGTCCAGAAATAAGAGATTGAAGAATCAGAGTATTGTACCGGTATGAGGATGGAGAGTAAATAACAAGTGTGAAGCCGTGAACGATAAAGCTGAGGAAAAGCCCTGATATAGTAGCAACTGCGGAGATAAAACTCTCAGGGACGATAACTGTGACATTTCCAGAGGGCTACCCAATAAGGAAAAAAAAAAAGGAAGAGGAGGAATTGTGCGAGTCAGAAACCACTGGAAATTTGAGGAACTATGAAGCTTGGAAACAGAATATTTCAGGGATTATGAGGAAGGTACTCTCATCTAGAGAGACAAAAATGATAGTGGCAGTGACATATAATTCACCAACTAACACTAGCAGACCAGGGGAGGCATATAACCAGAACAACAGGACAAAGGTTCACATATTGGACACAGCGACTGAGAATGCAAGAAGAAGCAAAGTTAAGCTTTTAAAACTATGTCATTTCAACCATGAGGAAATTAACTGAGAAAACTGGACCTCATAGAGAACCGAAAATGCAGAGAGTAAAATTTATGGAAGCAGCAATTAAGAAATTTCTCAATCAACTTGCAAAGGAAACAATTAGAGTGAAGGGAGGACAGTTATCCAGTCAAGATAACTGTCAGAAACTCGGAAAAAAAAAATAAAAAAAAAAAGATAGATAAGATGCTCTGAATTACAGGTCAGTATCTTTAACATACGTACTTGCATACTTAATTTGGTCTTCACACAAAATGAACAAGACATATTGGAAATAATTTGTGGCCTCAGTAAGAACCAGCGATCATGTGGTGCTAGACTTTTATCACTGGTTTGGAAAGAAGAATGCAGAGAGGACAGAAGCTAGTAAAGAAAATGCGATTATAGAAGAAGAGACTAATGATGACAGGAAAATTTTACTGAGCGAACTGGAATAGTTAAGGAAACTGGAAGGCAGAACTGTACAAGACATTGTGGAGATAACCGAGTCAAATTACCATGAGACAAAGAAGAGATTGATGCCAAACATGAAGTGAAGAGGCTGGATGATAAACAAGAGAGAGACCACAGTTCAATCATAAATGCAGAGAAGCCAAGGATTAGGTGCAAGAGGCTTGGATAAAACACAGAGCAGATCAAAATACAGAAAAAATGAGGGACAGTCAGGAGTGTTATAAGCGAATAGGCAAGAATAAGATAACAGGCTGAGAGGCAGTTGAAAATGATCGAGAATTAAAGTCAAAAACTATACCAAAGTTACTCTACAGCTACATATAGATAATTATGACAGTGAAGGAACAAGTGATAATGCTTAGGATGGAAAGCTGATGAAGACTGACACAGAAGTATGTGAATGGCTTAGCAAAATCATATTAACACGAATGCAAATAAATCACAGAACAGATGGGGTTTGAATCCATGGTAGGTGAGTACTAATACCACTGGACTAACTAGGTGGTCCAGTGGTTAATACACTGCCTCTTGAGCTTTTGGACTCACGTGCCATGAATTCGATCCCAACGAGTTCTCTGATTTTCTTAGCAAAATATTCTAAGACGTCAACACAAAAGAAGGTGGAGAACTATCGAAGGGCATTGTAGTCAGAAGTGATCAACAGGTACTGCAGAGCATCACTATAACATAAAACGTGATGAAATTACTACAAGAGCTGGCTGTAACAAAAACATTGGGATGTAACAATTTATCTCCATGGAGGCTGAGAGAGGGATTATTATTAGTAGTATTATAATCAAGGGGGAAGCCTAAACCCGTAGGATTATACAGCGCCTGGAGGGGGGGGGATGTGGAAGGTTTTCAGGTTTAATTTGGGGAATTGGAGCACAGATCCAATTTCCTAGATCAAGAGCCCCTCACCAGCATCAAGGAACCTCCCTTGAGGGGCATACCTTCAAAAGTTCTGGGAAAGACAGTAAGAACAATGACAGTGGGACACTTGGAGAGATATTTTTTTTGCATGAAATTTGCAGTGGTTTAGAAATGGAAAATCCGGTCTCACGAGTTTATCGGAATTCTCTGACAGAGTCACAGATATCAAACAAAAGAGACAGGGTTGGGTGGACTGTAGTAAAACATTACTGGATACAGGACCACATCAGAGACTAATTGAAAAACTGAAAGAATTGCCAGGGTTGAAAGGCAGTGCTCCAGTATGTCAAGGAAGACCTGAATGACATAAATCAGAGACTAGTAAGGGATGAAACATCAGAACTGGACAGAGTAAGAAGTAGGGTATTGCAAGGATCAGTGTTAGGACCACTACTGTTCCTCATGTACATGCATGACTGACTCTGAGGGAATTGAGTTGTATGTATCGCTGTTTTACTGTAGATGCAGTTAAATAAGTGGCTTCTCGAGTTCAACCGAAACAGGTGCAAAGTCATGCTTTGTAGAGGACAGGCTAGAATGAACAGAGTTCAGCTTAAGCGGAGAGGAACTGCAAATATCCGAGATACAAAAGACCTGGAGTGAATATAACACCAAGTACATCGCCAGAATTGCTCATAAACCGTATAACGGCAGAGGCATATGTAAGATTACCAAACTCTCAGAATAATATTCATGAACTTAAAGAATCCTTTAGAACCTTACAAGTGGCCTATGTTATGTCAATCATTGAGTACAAGGCTTGGGCATGGAGTCCACACCTGAGTACGTGACCACACTGGAAAAAGTCTCAAGTTTCAATCAGGCAGCTTCCAGAGAGAGAAATGCTTTACGAAGAAAGGATGTAGGAAGTGAATTTGATAACCTTAGAGGAGAGAAGGATAATCGAGAAACGTGATTATAGGTACAAAATCTTAACAGGAATTGATAGGGTTTAATAGGGGACAGACTGCTTCAGTAATGAGGATTAGGATCAAAGGAACACAGGCGGAAGATGAAAGCTCAGATGAGGCAGAGGGATGTAATGAAGTACTTCTTTAGCCTCAGGCTGTTTAAAAAGTCGAATGACTTTGATGAGGAAATATTGGAGGAAAACTACACACACACACACTCAAATATATATATATATATATATATATATATATATATATATATATATATATATATATATATATATATATATATATATATATATATATATATATATATAAATGTATATTATATATATATATATATATATATATATATATATATATATATATATATATATATATATATATATATATATATATATATATATATACATATATATTTTATATATGTATCGTGCCTAATAGATAAAACTGGCCAATTGGCAAGAACTCATTTAAAATTAAGTCCTTTCTAGAATTTTCCCTCTTACATTAAAAGATGTATTTTTTTATTTTTGTTCACGTAAGAATTAATAATTTTGTACCAAAGGAACCTTAGAAAACTTACCTAACCTTATTATAACAAGCGCAATTTAATTTAGCTGAATCCGACTAAATATAATTTAAATAAGTTTAAAATAATTTAATAACAAACACAATGAAATATATTTTTTTCGTTAGGTTCAGAATATTTTTTGCGAAATTATTGCATACACAAATTTTAGCTTGCCTTATTAGGCAAGAAGAGCGTTGCTATTTAAGCCAAAATCGTAAGTTTTACCTATTCGGCGCGACATATATATATATATTCTATATATATATATATATATATATATATATATATATATATATATATATATATAATATATATATATATGTGTGTGTGTGTGTGTGTGTGTGTGTGTGTGTGTGTGTGTGTGTGTGTATGTATATGTGTGTGTGTGTTTGTGTGTGTGTGTTTGTGTGTGTGTGTGTGTGTGTGTGTGTGTGTGTTTGTGTGTGTGTGTGTGTGTGTGTGTGTGTGTGTGTGTGTGTGTGTGTGTGTGTGTGTGTGTGTGTGTGTGTGAATGTACATAAGACAGAAGAAACATTCCATGTATAGTGGGACAATTTAAGAGTTGGAGTGAAGGACTGTGATTGCTTGTGAGATGCTGAAGCTGTGTTAGTCTTGTTTAAGGGCGGACACTGCATGCGAACTGTGAATAATTTGATCAGACTCGCAGTGCATGTTGTGGTTTTGTTTATCAATGCATCGGAGGGCAGCAGAGTTCTCTCGAGCATACTAAAGGCAAGAGAGCGCTCTTCAGCATATTTTACTGATTTTCTACGATCATCGGCTCCGGAGGGAGGTCTCAGACAGCTTGTTAGTGTTGATAGCGGAACAGACTTTACATCAAATTTAAGAGTCAACGTTATATACTTTTAAAGTAATGTGGGTTCTTCGATCTGTTGGAGATGTCATATACTGTCGTGGAGTCATAAGTGATCACCTGAGTGTTGATCTGTGTTTCTTGCGTCCATCTGGAAGCCTATAAAATCAACTAAAATATTCAGTTGCCGGAGAGGCAATCGGGCAGAAGGAATAGGTGAATGAGGGTTAAGTAAGTGATGAACAAGATTACTGGTCTTTGCTTCATCGTACTCGCTACTAGACACCATAAAGGAGGGATTAACGAGAGATGTGAAGCAACGTCAAATACTTCTACTATTATAATGTGTTGAGATTCTGGATGGTTGTAGCCTCGCAGCATTTCCTTTTGGATTCTTCATCTTCGATTACTAATTTGTGTTCTTCCAAGCTCCGACGTTGTCATTTTTGTCTCGATAGATTACACATATCTTCTTAGTGATGTACATGGGAGTGCATGGGAGAGAGCGGAGGACCTGGGAGTCCACACCCAGGCTATCTACTGAGAGGAACTATCCACTTGTGAATAGTAAGTCACTTCTATAATACCTGGGAATCTTTAATCTGAAAATGTTTCTTTCGCCAGTGACCTTATTAATTCAATAAAGAGATTATTTGACGTGCTGAAATTGGAGACAGTAGAAGACGAGGTAATCAGTCCCTCAGATAAAGGTGTTCATCACAGTAGTATTGATGGGATGCAGCAGTTGAAGGCATCGTGGCTGGATCCACACACACGGTGACCAGGTGTGCTGGATCCACACACACGGTGACCAGGTGTGCTGGATCCACACACACGGTGACCAGGTGTGCTGGATCCACACACACGGTGACCAGGTGTTCTGGATTCACACACACGGTGACCAGGTGTTCTGGATCCACACACACGTTGACCAGGTGTGCTGGATCCACACACACGGTGACCACGTATGCTGGATCCACACACACGGTGACCAGGAGTGCTGGAAGCCAAAAGTCGAATGATCAGACAGTTTTTTTTTCCTAAGTGTCCTAACAAGGCTCATTAAGCCGGTTGAGAGTTTTATTCATCCCTTTCCAAATATTTTTTTCGGAAAACATTATTTTGCGGTGGCTGTAAATGAAGGCTGCGAAGGAATGGTGTTACTGTCTACTAATATGTAGTGATGTACACGAGTGGCTGCAAATGTCATGTTTACAGATATTAGTAACGTCGCCACTGCTAACTGCGTCAGACAAGCACAGCAACACTGTGAGGCGCCCCTTCTATCCAGTGTACGTAATAACGGAACCAGCGTCACCACCACTAACAGTGTCAGACGACCACAAGTGTCCCTCCTATCCAGTGTACGTAATAACAGAACCAGCGTCACCACCACTAACAGTGTCAGACGACCACAAGTGTCCCTCCTATCCAGTGTACGTAATAACAGAACCAGCGTCACCACCACTAACAGTGTCAGACGACCACAAGTGTCCCTCCTATCCAGTGTACGTAATAGGAGAACCAGCGTCACCACCACTAACAGTGTCAGACGACCACAAGTGTCCCTTCTATCCAGTGTACGTAATAACAGAACCAGCGACACCACCACTAACAGTGTCAGACGACCACAAGTGTCCCTCCTATCCAGTGTACGTAATAACAGAACCAGCTTCACCACCACTAACAGTGTCAGACGACCACAAGTGTCCCTTCTATCCAGTGTACGTAATAACAGAACCAGCGTCACCACCACTAACAGTGTCAGACGACCACAAGTGTCCCTCCTATCCAGTGTACGTAATAACAGAACCAGCGTCACCACCACTAACAGTGTCAGACGACCACAAGTGTCCCTTCTATCCAGTGTACGTAATAACAGAACCAGCGTCACCACCACTAACAGTGTCAGACGACCACAAGTGTCCCTCCTATCCAGTGTGCGTAATAACAGAACCAGCGTCACCACCACTAACAGTGTCAGACGACCACAAGTGTCCCTTCTATCCAGTGTACGTAATAACAGAACCAGCGTCACCACCACTAACAGTGTCAGACGACCACAAGTGTCCCTCCTATCCAGTGTACGTAATAACAGAACCAGCTTCACCACCACTAACAGTGTCAGACGACCACAAGTGTCCCTTCTATCCAGTGTACGTAATAACAGAACCAGCGTCACCACCACTAACAGTGTCAGACGACCACAAGTGTCCCTCCTATCCAGTGTGCGTAATAACAGAACCAGCGTCACCACCACTAACAGTGTCAGACGACCACAAGTGTCCCTTCTATCCAGTGTACGTAATAACAGAACCAGCGTCACCACCACTAACAGTGTCAGACGACCACAAGTGTCCCTCCTATCCAGTGTACGTAATAACAAAACCAGCGTCACCACCACTAACAGTGTCAGACGACCACAAATGTCCCTCCTATCCAGTGTACGTAATAACAGAACCAGCGTCACCACCACTAACAGTGTCAGACGACCACAAGTGTCCCTCCTATCCAGTGTACGTAATAACAGAACCAGCGTCACCACCACTAACAGTGTCAGACGACCACAAGTGTCCCTCCTATCCAGTGTACGTAATAACAGAACCAGCGTCACCACCACTAACAGTGTCAGACGACCACAGGTGTCCTCTGTATCCAGTGTGCTTAATAATACATATTGGTCTCTCACATAAGTTTTTAAATAAGTAAAGGAAAAACCTCTGGCAACATTTTTGACGTTGCCGTCAGGTATATGAATAAGGAGCAGCATGACTTATAGTCCACTACAGGTTCAGCCAAACAGCGTCGGTGTGCCATGTTGGATCACCAATCAGCGTCGGTGTGCCATGGTGGATCACCAATCAGCGTCGGAGTACCATGGTGGAACACCAATCAGTGTCAATGTACTCTCACGTTTCGCCAATCCCAGCAGTGTAGTCTCTGACACTCCAGCAGTCAGTAATAATGTTCAACATTGCTTATTCCCTTGTCATGTTTATTATTCACTACGTAACTGAACTGTAAAAAACAAACGTATAATTCTGAGTCATAATATTACCAGAAAATAATTATAATATATATATATATATATATATATATATATATATATATATATATATATATATATATATATATATATATATATATATATATGCAAGGAATTCGCAAGAGCAGGCGAAATATACACAAACACTGATCTCTGGCTGAAGAAGACTCGATCCTACGAACCTTGGAACAAGGTACGCAGTGCTTTACCAATCTACCCACACTGGAACAATACCTCGGAGTCCAGCTTGCGCTAGACTTTGATCCAAGGCAGCCAGCTTTCAGGGAGAAGGCTTACAGCTTTTCATCTCATCCCCAGCATGCATCAGCCTTACTAAAGATATTAACAATGCAAGGAATTCGCAAGAGCAGGCGAAATATACACAAACACTGATCTCTGGCTTTCTTGGATCAAAGTCTAGCGCAAGCTGGACTCCAAGGTATTGGTCCAGTGTGGGTAGATTGGTAAAGCCCTCGTACCTTGTTCTAAGGTTCGTAGGTTCGAGTCTCCTTCAGCCAGAGATCAGTGTTTGTGTATATTTCGCCTGCTCTTGCGAATTCCTTGCATTGTTAATATCTCTAGTTAGGCTGATGCATGCAGGGGATGAGATGAAAAGCTGTAAGCCTTCTCCCTGAAATCTGGCTGCCTTGGATCAAAGTCTAGCGCAAGCTGGACTCCGAGGTATTGTTCCAGTGTGGGTAGATTTGTAAAGCACTGCGTACCTTGTTCCAAGGTTCGTAGGTTCGAGTCTCCTTCAGCCAGAGATCAGTGTTTATATATATATATATATATATATATATATATATATATATATATATATATATATATATATATATATATATATATATATATATATATATATATATAGTAGGTTGGTAGACAGCAACCACCCAGGGAGGTACTACCGTCCTGCCAAGTGAGTGTAAAACGAAAGCCTGTAATTGTTTTACATGATGGTAGGATTGCTGGTGTCTTTTGTCTGTCTCATAAATATGCAAGATTACAGGTACGTCTTGCTACTTCTACTTACACTTAGGTCACACTACACATACATGTACATGTTTATTTATACACACTCATCTGAGTTTTCTTTGATTTTATCTTAGTTCTTGTTCTAATTACTTTTCCTTTTATATCCATGTGGAAGTGGAATAAGAATCTTTCCACCGTAAGCCATGCATGTTGTAAAAGTCAACTAAAATGCCGGGAACAATGGGCTAGTAACCCCTTTTCCTGTAAAGATTACTAAAAAGAATAAGAAGAAAATTGTCAAAGTGGGAAGTCTGAATGTGCGTGGATGTTGTGCAAATGATAAGAAAGAGATGATTGTGGATGTTATGAATGAGAAGAAGCTGGATGTCCTGGCTTTAAGTGAAACAAAGCTGAAGGGGGTGGAACGTTTCAGTGGAGAGGAATAAATGGGATTAGGTCAGAGGCTTCAAATAGAGTTAAAGCTAAAGAAGAGTAGCAATAATGTTGAAGGATAAGCTATGGCAGGAAAAGAGGGACTATAAATGTATTAATTCAAGGATTATGTGGAGTAAAATAAAGGTTGGATATGAGAAGTGGGTTATAGTAAGCGTTTATGCACCTGGAGAAGAGAGAAGTATAGAGGAGAGAGAGAGATTTTGGGAAATGTTGAGTAATTGCGTGGGGAGTTTTGAACCAAGTGTGAGAGTACTTGTGGTTGGGGATTTTAATGCTAAAGTGGGAAAAAATGTTGTGGAGGGAGTAGTAGGTAAATTTGGGGTGCCAGGGGTAAATGAAAATGGGGAGCCTTTAATTGAGCTATGTGTAGAAAGAGGTTTGGTAATAAGTAATACATATTTTATGAAAAAGAGGATAAATAAATATACAAGGTATGATATAGCACGTAATGAAAGTAGTTTGTTAGATTATGTATTGGTGGATAAAAGGTTGATGGGTAGGCTCCAGGATGTACACGTTTATAGAGGGGCAACTGATATATCGGATCATTATCTAGTTGTAGCTACAGTTAGAGTAAGAGGTAGATGGGATAAGAGGAAAATGGCAACAACAAGTAAGAGGGAGGTGAAAGTGTATAAACTAAGGGAGGAGGAAGTTCGGGTGAAATATAAGCAACTATTGGCAGAAAGGTGGGCTGGTGCAAGTATGAGTAGTGGGGGGGTTGAAGAGGGTTGGAATAGTTTTAAAAATGCAGTATTAGAATGTGGGGCAGAAGTTTGTGGTTATAGGAGGGTGGGTGCAGGAGGAAAGAGGAGTGATTGGTGGAATGATGAAGTAAAGGGTGTGATAAAAGAGAAAAAGTTAGCTTATGAGAGGTATTTACAAAGCAGAAGTGTTATAAGAAGAGTAGAGTATATGGAGAGTAAAAGAAAGGTGAAGAGAGTGGTGAGAGAGTGCAAAAGGAGAGCGGATGATAGAGTGGGAGAGGTACTGTCAAGGAATTTTAATGAAAATAAGGAAAAATTTGGAGTGAGTTAAACAAGTTAAGAAAGCCTAGGGAACAAATGGATTTGTCAGTTAAAAACAGAGTAGGGGAGTTAGTAGATGGGGAGATGGAGGTTTTGGGTAGATGGCGAGAATATTTTGAGGAACTTTTAAATGTCGACGAAGAAAGGGAGGCGGTAATTTCATGCACTGGCCAGGGAGGTATATCATCTTTTAGGAGTGAAGAAGAGCAGGATGTGAGTGTGGGGGAGGTGCGTGAGGCATTACGTAGAATGAAAGGGGGTAAAGCAGCTGGAACTGATGGGATCATGACAGAAATGTTAAAAGCAGGGGGGGACATAGTGTTGGAGTGGTTGGTATTTTTGTTTAATAAATGTATGAAAGAGGGGAAGGTACCTAGGGATTGGCGGAGAGCATGTATAGTCCCTTTATATAAAGGGAAGGGGGACAAAAGAGATTGTAAAAATTATAGAGGAATAAGTTTACTGAGTATACCAGGAAAAGTGTACGGTAGGGTTATTATTGAAAGAATTAGAGGTAAGACAGAATGTAGAATTGCGGATGAGCAAGGAGGTTTTAGAGTGGGTAGGGGATGTGTAGATCAAGTGTTTACATTGAAGCATATATGTGAGCAGTATTTAGATAAAGGTAGGGAAGTTTTTATTGCATTTATGGATTTAGAAAAGGCATATGATAGAGTGGATAGGGGAGCAATGTGGCAGATGTTGCAAGTATATGGAATAGGTGGTAAGTTACTAAATGCTGTAAAGAGTTTTTA
>NW_027195854.1:65000-87500 GCF_038502225.1 Cherax quadricarinatus | reverse complement strand
CTGTCTTCGTATTTCCAATATTTTTTGAATATATATATATATATATATATATATATATATTATATATATATATATATATATATATTATTTTTATTATCACACTGGCCGATTCCCACCAAGGCAGGGTGGCCCGAAAAAGAAAAACTTTCACCATCATTCACTCCATCACTGTCTTGCCAGAAGGGTGCTTTACACTACAGTTTTTAAACTGCAACATTAACACCCCTCCTTCAGAGTGCAGGCACTGTACTTCCCATCTCCAGGACTCAAGTCCGGCCTGCCGGTTTCCCTGAATCCCTTCATAAATGTTACTTTGCTCACACTCCAACAGCACGTCAAGTATTAAAAACCATTTGTCTCCATTCACTCCTATCAAACACGCTCACGCATGCCTGCTGGAAGTCCAAGCCCCTCGCACACAAAACCTCCTTTACCCCCTCCCTCCAACCCTTCCTAGGCCGACCCCTACCCCCGCCTTCCTTCCACTACAGACTGATACACTCTTGAAGTCATTCTGTTTCGCTCCATTCTCTCTACATGTCCGAACCACCTCAACAACCCTTCCTCAGCCCTCTGGACAACAGTTTTGGTAATCCCGCACCTCCTCCTAACTTCCAAACTACGAATTCTCTGCATTATATTCACACCACACATTGCCCTCAGACATGACATCTCCACTGCCTCCAGCCTTCTCCTCGCTGCAACATTCATCACCCACGCTTCACACCCATATAAGAGCGTTGGTAAAACTATACTCTCATACATTCCCCTCTTTGCCTCCAAGGACAAAGTTCTTTGTCTCCACAGACTCCTAAGTGCACCACTCACTCTTTTTCCCTCATCAATTCTATGATTCACCTCATCTTTCATAGACCCATCCGCTGACACGTCCACTCCCAAATATCTGAATACGTTCACCTCCTCCATACTCTCTCCCTCCAATCTGATATTCAATCTTTCATCACCTAATCTTTTTGTTATCCTCATAACCTTACTCTTTCCTGTATTCACCTTTAATTTTCTTCTTTTGCACACCCTACCAAATTCATCCACCAATCTCTGCAACTTCTCTTCAGAATCTCCCAAGAGCACAGTGTCATCAGCAAAGAGCAGCTGTGACAACTCCCACTTTGTGTGTGATTCTTTATCTTTTAACTCCACGCCTCTTGCCAAGACCCTCGCATTTACTTCTCTTACAACCCCATCTATAAATATATTAAACAACCACGGTGACATCACACATCCTTGTCTAAGGCCTACTTTTACTGGGAAAAAATTTCCCTCTTTCCTACATACTCTAACTTGAGCCTCACTATCCTCGTAAAAAACTCTTCACTGCTTTCAGTAACCTACCTCCTACACCATACACTTGCAACATCTGCCACATTGCCCCCCCTATCCACCCTGTCATACGCCTTTTCCAAATCCATAAATGCCACAAAGACCTCTTTAGCCTTATCTAAATACTGTTCACTTATATGTTTCACTGTAAACACCTGGTCCACACACCCCCTACCTTTCCTAAAGCCTCCTTGTTCATCTGCTATCCTATTCTCCGTCTTACTCTTAATTCTTTCAATTATAACTCTACCATACACTTTACCAGGTATACTCAGCAGACTTATCCCCCTATAATTTTTGCACTCTCTTTTATCCCCTTTGCCTTTATACAAAGGAACTATGCATGCTCTCTGCCAATCCCTAGGTACCTTACCCTCTTCCATACATTTATTAAATAATTGCACCAACCACTCCAAAACTATATCCCCACCTGCTTTTAACATTTCTATCTTTATCCCATCAATCCCGGCTGCCTTACCCCCTTTCATTTTACCTACTGCCTCACGAACTTCCCCCACACTCACAACTGGCTCTTCCTCACTCCTACAAGATGTTATTCCTCCTTGCCCTATACACGAAATCACAGCTTCCCTATCTTCATCAACATTTAACAATTCCTCAAAATATTCCCTCCATCTTCCCAATACCTCTAACTCTCCATTTAATAACTCTCCTCTCCTATTTTTAACTGACAAATCCATTTGTTCTCTAGGCTTTCTTAACTTGTTAATCTCACTCCAAAACTTTTTCTTATTTTCAACAAAATTTGTTGATAACATCTCACCCACTCTCTCATTTGCTCTCTTTTTACATTGCTTCACCACTCTCTTAACCTCTCTCTTTTTCTCCATATACTCTTCCCTCCTTGCATCACTTCTACTTTGTAAAAACTTCTCATATGCTAACTTTTTCTCCCTTACTACTCTCTTTACATCATCATTCCACCAATCGCTCCTCTTCCCTCCCGCACCCACTTTCCTGTAACCACAAACTTCTGCTGAACACTCTAACACTACATTTTTAAACCTACCCCATACCTCTTCGACCCCATTGCCTATGCTCTCATTAGCCCATCTATCCTCCAATAGCTGTTTATATCTTACCCTAACTGCCTCCTCTTTTAGTTTATAAACCTTCACCTCTCTCTTCCCTGATGCTTCTATTCTCCTTGTATCCCATCTACCTTTTACTCTCAGTGTAGCTACAACTAGAAAGTGATCTGATATATCTGTGGCCCCTCTATAAACATGTACATCCTGAAGTCTACTCAACAGTCTTTTATCTACCAATACATAATCCAACAAACTACTGTCATTTCGCCCTACATCATATCTTGTATACTTATTTATCCTCTTTTTCTTAAAATATGTATTACCTATAACTAAACCCCTTTCTATACAAAGTTCAATCAAAGGGCTCCCATTATCATTTACACCTGGCACCCCAAACTTACCTACCACACCCTCTCTAAAAGTTTCTCCTACTTTAGCATTCAGGTCCCCTACCACAATTACTCTCTCACTTGGTTCAAAGGCTCCTATACATTCACTTAACATCTCCCAAAATCTCTCTCTCTCCTCTGCATTCCTCTCTTCTCCAGGTGCATACACGCTTATTATGACCCACTTTTCGCATCCAACCTTTACTTTAATCCACATAATTCTTGAATTTACACATTCATATTCTCTTTTCTCCTTCCATAACTGATCATTTAACATTACTGCTACCCCTTCCTTTGCTCTAACTCTCTCAGATACTCCAGATTTAATCCCATTTATTTCCCCCCACTGAAACTCTCCTACCCCCTTCAGCTTTGTTTCGCTTAGGGCCAGGACATCCAACTTCTTTTCATTCATAACATCAGCAATCATCTGTTTCTTGTCATCCGCACTACATCCACGCACATTTAAGCATCCCAGTTTTATAAAGTTTTTCTTCTTCTCTTTTTTAGTAAATGTCTACAGGAGAAGGGGTTACTAGCCCATTGCTCCCGGCATTTTATATATATATATATATATATATATATATATATATATATATATATATATATATATATATATATATATTGGAAATACGAAAGCAGTGTGTATGTTCAAGAGGCCTTACATAAAAAAAATAAACGAACAATAATATTTTATATATATATATGTATTCAGAGAGGCCAATAAAATAAAACTAACAGATTCTCTTCACAAACTCAAAATTAAAATAGTATTTTGTATTTACACGGTGGACCTTTGTGGTGTGGGGAGTTGAACCATTATTTAAAAGAGTTTCAACGTTGGCACGAAATAAAAGAGCGTCTGGCTGATGTTCCAACATTTTCAAAAATCACGTCACTGATACATAAGTGTTTTTTTTTTTTAGGATGGTGAAAATAATTCACTTTTGTCTCTCTTTGTAATTTATATGTAAAGCATTTCTGGAGTTTTATGTACACTGGGTGTGAGGTGTACACGGTGTGAGGTGTACACGGTGTGAGGTGTACACGGTGTGAGGTGTACACGGTGTGAGGTGTACACGGTGTGGGGTGTACACGGTGTGAGGTGTACACGGTGTGAGGTGTACACGGTGTGAGGTGTACACGGTGTGGGGTCTACAGGGTGTGGGGTGTACAGGGTGTGAGATGTACACAGTGTTAGGTGTACAGTGGTTGTGAGGTATACACGGTGTGAGGTATATGCAGGGTAAGAGGTGTACATGGTGTGAAGTGTACACGGTGTGGGATATACAGGGTGTGGGATGTACACTGTGTGAGGTGTACGCGATGTGAAATGTACAGATGTGGGGTGTACAAGGGGTAAGGTGTACACGGTGTGAGATGTACACGGTGTTGGGTGTACAAGGGGTGAGGTGTTGTTAACGTGTTCAGTTGTTATTAAATTGTTGATAATCAAGCATTGCTTTGTAAATTTTGGTAATTAATGTTCCCTCCCTCCCCTCCATCCCTCCCCTCCATCCCTCCCTTCCTCCCTTCCCTCCTTTCCTTCTCCCTCTTTCCCTCCCCCCTCTCTCCTTCCAACCTTCCTCTCTCCCCTCTTTCCCTCCCCCTCCCTCTCTCCCCTTTTTCCCTCCATTCCCTCCCTCCATCCTAACATCCTTCACTCCTGCTTCCCTCCTACACAGGTGGGAGTCTATGATCCGTATAACAGTCAAATATTGGTGAGCCAATTTTAGTGTTGCTCCCTAAATCCATCCCACACACCAGCGGTATGACGTAGATCAGCTTGGGTGTGGTCATGGGTTTGGTCATGGGTGTGGTCATGGGTGTGGTCATGGGAGTGACCGGGGGGTGTTTGTGTTTGTGTGTGGGAGGGGGATGGGCAGTCTCCCACCAAGGTATGGTTACCAAAAAAAAAAAAATACATTCACCATTTTTCACTGAATCACTGTGACGCCAGAAATGTGTTAATGTCACAGGTCAGATGACCCTGCGAGCTACAACACGCTCACCACTCCCTCAGAGTGCAGGCACTCTACGTACCGCCTCCAGGACTCAAGTCTGGTATCCCTTGAATTCCCTCATAAATACCACCTCGCTCACACTAACAGTACGGCACGTCACTATTGCTGATAATACCACCAGACATCCTCAGACAGTTACTATGCAGGGTAATATATTAAGGCAATATTAAAAGCCCTCAACAGATTATTGTATTTTACGGCGAATACGCTCCTGTGTCGAGGACGCCCCTCTAATTCTGATTGGTTAAATTTGAGGGGGGGGGAGAGTAAAGGGTACTTTGGCCTCCAAGACTCTGGGTAAAGTTTCAAGACGTATTCTGGGGAAAAAATAGCGTCTTCGACGCCGTAAAATACGATAAATCCGAAGTTGGAAGTGCACAGTCTGTTCAAAGTGACCATGCAACTGATTTTACTGCTACAACCTTGTCTCCACTCCCGTCTAACGCGCTCGTGCAGGCCTATATGATGATTAAGCCTAGCACTCAAAACCTTCTGTACCCCTAACCCTTCTTTGGACCATCCTCTACCCCTCCTTACACCCCAGATTTATACGCCCTATATGATGTGATGTCCGTACTGCGTTAGACCAGCTAGTGGGCCCCGCCTCCTCTGACTCGTTTTCCAACCGCTACACCTCACCTCTGCTTCAGTACACATAGCTCTAAATACATGCCTCTGCTTCAGAGTGACCAGTACTGAGAGACTGAACAACTTCTATCTAGGCTAAGAAGCTGAACACCTCAAAATCTTCACTTCTCCATTATATTAGTAACCTCTGTGTATGACTGCACCACATGTGTCTTATCTTCTTGTTGACAGTATATGCCATTTATATAATGACAGTAAATGTTAACTTCTTGAGGGAAGGAAAACATAGCCTGTAGGAGAGAGATAACCACTCAGCACAAACAGTGGTGAAGGATCAATCCTTCGTCTGCGTGGATCATTCGCCACAAAGAGCGGCGGAGACTCGATCCTTCTATTAATTAAAACCAAAATACACGGTGTTCCCATTACATCAACTCTCTGTTACGAGCACATTAAGAAACATTTAAATTTAGCTCCGACATTCGACGTTTCATTGAACGCCAGGAAAAAGACGCATGTTTATTTGCAATTAAACAACTGATTTGTTTGTTCATTGTTAAGAAAGGGCTTAATTAGCGGTTCGCTGGGACGAGGTAATTGAGCAGCGTTGAGTTGCTACACTGGCGCTGCTCTCGTGTCACCAGCACCAACAGGCTGGCTAATAGATGCAATGTTACCACCTGACAGTAATTACCCTGATATTGGTGGTGATGGTGGTTGGTGGTGGTGGTGGTGGTGGTGTTGGAGGTGCTGCTGTTGATGTTTGGTCCTGCTAGAGCAGCTGCAGCTGACGCTGGAGAAACTGCTGTGGTTGCTATTTCTTATGCTCGTATTGCTGTGGTTGCTATTTCTTATGCTGGTATTGCTGTGGTTGCTATTTCTTATGCTGGTATTGCTGTGGTTGCTATTTCTTATGCTGGTATTGCTGTGGTTGGTGCCTCTGCTGTGTCTGCTGGAGCAGTCACTCTTGTTCTGGTTATTGTTCCTGTCGTCTTTGCGATTGTTGCTGTAGATTGTTGCTGTGGTGGTTGTGGTAGTTTATGTGGTGGTTGTGGTAGCTGCAGAGGTGGTTGTGGTTGTTGTTGTAGTGGCTGTGGTTCTTGCTGTGGTGGTTGTGATTCTTGCTCTGGAGGTTGTGGTTGTTGTGGTTGTTGCTGTGGTGGTTGTGGGTGTTACTGTGGTGGCTGTTGTTGTTGCTGTGGTGATTGTGGTTGTGGTTGTGGTCGCTCTTGTGGTTGTTGCTGTGGTGGTTGTGGCTCTTGCTGCGGTGGTTGTGGTTATTGTTGAAGTGTCTGACATGCTGCTGCTGCTGCTGCTGTTGGAGAGCATTCCTGCACGTCGTACCTTCATCTGAAACTGCATAACGTGCTGGCTTTACCACTGTAGTGGAAACAGATAACAAAGAGACGTTGTTGCAACATCAATATTAAATAGTAGGAGGCGACGAGGTACGTTGCAATGTTATTACCAAAGTAGAAAGTGTTAATTTGTCCCCCCCTTTCTCTCTCTCTCCCTTTCTCTCTCTCTCTCTCTCTCTCTCTCTCTCTCTCTCTCTCTCTCTCTCTCTCTCTCTCTCTCTCTCTCTCAGGAGTTACCACAACAGACATACAATAAAAAATCTTCGTTGCTTGAGTATCGTTTTCAGATAGTGGCGCTGAATGTTGGAGTTTGTCTTGCACGCGCGCACGCACACACACACACACACACACACACACACACACACACACACACACACACACACACACACACCTTTCTCTGAATATATATATATATATATATATATATATATATATATATATATATATATATATATATATATATATATATATATATTATTTATTAGCACACTGGCCGATTCCCACCAAGGCAGGGTGGCCCGAAAAAGAAAGACTTTCACCATCATTCACTCCATCACTGTCTTGCCAGAAGGGTATTTTACACTACAGTTCTTAGACTGCAACATTAACACCCCTCCCTCAGAGTGCAGGCACTGTACTTCCCATCTCCAGGACTCAAGTCCGGCCTGCCGGTTTCCCTGAATCCCTTCATAAATGTTACTTTGCTCACACTCCAACAGCACGTCAAGTATTAAAAACCATTTGTCTCCATTCACTCCAATCAAAGACGATCACGCATGCCCGCTGGAAGTCCAAGCCCCTCGCACACAAAACCTCCTTTACCCCCTCCCTCCAACCTTTCCTAGGCCGACCCCTACCCCGCCTTCCTTCCGCTACAGACTGATGCACTCCTGAAGTCATTCTGTTTTGCTCCATTCTCTCTACATGTCCTAACTACCTTAACAACCCTTCTTCAGCCCTCTGGACAACAGTTTTGGCAATCAGCCTTCTCCTCGCTGCAACATTCATCACTCATGCTTCACACCCATATAAGAGCGTTGGTAAAACTATACTCTCATACATTCCCCTCTTTGCCTCCAAGGACAAAGTTCTTTGTCTCCACAGACTCCTAAGTGCACCGCTCACCCTTTCCACCTCATATTTCATAGATCCATCCGCTGACACGTTCACTCCCAAATATATGAATACATTCACCTCCTCCATACTCTCTTCCTCCAATCTGATATCCGATCTTTCATCACCTAATCTTTCTGTTATCCTCATAACCTTACTCTGTCCTGTATTCACTTTTAATTTTCTTCTTTTGTACACCCTATCAAATTCATCCACCAACCTCTGCAACTTCTCTTCAGAATCTCCCAAGAGCACAGTGTCCTCAGCAAAGAGCAACTGTGACAACTCCCACTTTGTGTGTGATTCTTTATCTTTTAACTCCACGCCTTTTGCCAAGACCCTCGCATTTACTTCTCTTACAACCCCATCTATAAATATATTAAACAACCACGGTGACATCACACATCCTTGCCTATATATATATATATATATATATATATATATATATATATATATATATATATATATATATATATATATATATATATATATATATATACCACCCTGGGAGGTACTACTGTCCTGCCAAGTGAGTGTAAAAGGAAAGCCTGTAATTGTTTTACATGATGGTAGGATTGCTGGTGTCTTTTGTCTGTCTCATAAACATGCAAGATTACAGGTACGTCTTGCTACTTCTACTTACACTTAGGTCACACTACACATACATGTACATCTTTATATATACACACTCATCTGAGTTTTTTTTTTTTTATTTTATCTTAATAGTTCTTGATCTTATTACTTTTTCTTTTATATCCATGGGG
This sequence comes from Cherax quadricarinatus, assembly GCF_038502225.1. Taxonomy (NCBI): domain Eukaryota; kingdom Metazoa; phylum Arthropoda; class Malacostraca; order Decapoda; family Parastacidae; genus Cherax; species Cherax quadricarinatus. The sequence goes on along the minus strand of NW_027195854.1, from coordinate 78,871 downwards.
AAGTGGAATAAGAATCTTTCCTCCGTAAGCCAAGCGTGTTGTGAAAGTCAACTAAAATGCCGGGAACAATGGGCTAGTAATCCTTTTCCTGTAATTATTACTAAAAAGAATAAGAAGAAGAAAATTATCTGAATGTGCGTGGATGTTGTGCAAATGATAAGAAAGAGATGATTGTGGATGGTATGAATGAGAAGAAACTGGATGTCCTGGCTTTAAGTGAAACAAAGCTGAAGGGGGTGGGAGAGTTTCAGTGGAGAGGAATAAATGGGATTAGGTCAGGGGTTTCAAATAGAGTTGGAGCTAAAGAAGGAGTAGCAATAATGTTGAAGGATAAATTATGGCAGGAAAAGAGGGACTATAAATGTATTAATTCAAGGATTATGTGGAGTAAAATGAAGGTTGGATGTGAAAAGTGGGTTATAGTAAGCGTATATGCACCTGGAGAAGAGAGAAGTGTAGAGGAGAGAGAGAGATTTTGGGAAGTGAGAGTAATGGTGGTTGGGGATTTCAATGCTAAAGTGGGCAAAAATGTTGTGGAGGGAGTAGTAGGTAAATTTGGGGTGCCAGGGGTAAATGAAAATTGGAAGCCTTTAATTGAGCTATGTGTAGAAAGAAGTTTGATAATAAGTAATACATATTTTATGAAGAAGAGGATAAATAAATATACAAGGTATGATATAGCATGTAATGAAAGTAGTTTGTTAGATTATGTATTGGTGGATAAAAGGTTGATGGGTAGGCTCCAGGATGTTCACGTTTATAGAGGGGTAACTGATAAATCGGATCATTATTTAGTTGTAGCTACAGTTAGAGTAAGAGGTAGGTGGGAAAAGAGGAAAATGGCAACAGCAAGCAAGAGGGAGGTGAAAGTGTATAAACTAAGGGAGGAGGAAGTTCAGGTGAGATATAAGCACCAATTGGCAGAAAGTTGGGCTGGTGCAGGTATGAATAGTGGGAGGGTTGAAGAGGGTTGGAATAGTTTTCAAAATGCAGTATTAGAATGTGGGGCAGAAGTTTGTGGTTATAGGAGGGTGGGTGCAGGAGGAAAGAGGAGTGATTGGTGGAATGATAAAGTAAAGGGTGTGATAAAAGAGAAAAAGTTAGCTTATGAGAGTTTTTTACAAATCAGAAGTATTATAAGAAAAGTGGAATACATAGAGAATAAAAGAAAGGTGAAGAGAGTGGTAAGAGAGTGCAAAAGAAGAGCAAGAAATTTTAGCGAAAATTAGAAAAATTTTTGGAGTTAAACAAGTTAAGAAATCCTTGTGAACGAATGGATTTGTCAGTTAAAAACAGAGTAAGGGAGTTAGTAGATGGGGAGATGGAGGTTTTGGGTAGATGGCGAGAATATTTTGAGGAACTTTTAAATGCCGACGAAGAAAGGGAGGCGGTAATTTCATGCACTAGCCAGGGAGATATATCATCTTTAGGAGTGAAGAAGAACAGGATGTGAGTGTGTGGGAGGTGCGTGAGGCATTACGTAGAATGAAAGGGGGTAAAGCAGCTGGAACTGACAGGATCATGACAGAAATGTTAAAAGCAGCGGGGGATATAGTGTTGGAGTGGTTGATATTTTTGTTTAATAAATGTATGAAAGAGGGGAAGGTACCTAGAGATTAGCAGAGAGCATGTATAGTCCCTTTATATAAAGAGAAGGTGGACAAAAGAGACTGTAAAAAATATAGAGGAATAAGTTTACTGAGTATACCAGGAAAAGTGTACAGTAGGGTTATAATTGAAAGAATTAGAGGTAAGACAGAATGTAGGATTGTGGATGAGCAAGGAGGTTTTAGAGTGGGTAGGGGATGTGTAGTTCAAGTGTTTACAATTGAAGCATAGATGTGAACAATATTTAGATAAAGGTAGGGAAGTTTTCATTGTATTTTTATGGATTTAGAAAAGGCATATGATAGAGTGGATACGGGGACAAAGTGGCAGATGTTGCAAGTATATGGAATAGGTGGTAACTTACTAAATGCTGTAAAGAGATTTTATGAGGATAGTGAGGCTCAGGTTAGGGTGTGTAAAAGAGAGGGAGACTACTTCCCAGTAAAAGTAGGTCTTGGACAGGATGTGTAATGTCACCATGGTTGTTTAATATATTTATAGATGGGGTTGTAAAAGAAGTAAATGCTAGGGTGTTCGGGAGAGGGGTGGGATTACATTTTGGGGAATCAAATACAAAATGGGAATTGACAGAGTTGCTTTTTGCTGATGATACTGTGCTTATGGGAGATTCTAAAAAGAAAAATTGCCGAGGTTAGTGAACGAGTTTGGGAATGTGTGTAAAGGTAGAAAGTTAAAAGTGAACATAGAAAAGAGTAAGGTGATGAGGGTATCAAATGATTTAGATAAAGAAAAACTGGATATCAAACTGGGGAGGAGTATGGAAGAAGTGAATGTTTTCAGATACTTATGAATGTTTTCAGATACTTATTGCACTTTACCTCATTATTCCTCCAATCACTCCTCTTTTCTCCTGCACCCACCCTCCTATAGCCACAAACTTCTGCCACACATTCTAATACTGCATTTTTAAAACTATCCCAACCCTCTTCAACCCCCCTCCCCCCACTACCCGTACTTTCACTAGCCCACCTTTCTGCCAATAGCTGCTCATATCTCACCCTAACTTCCTCCTTTAGTTTATAAACTTTCACCTCTCTCTTACTTGCTGTTGCCATTTTCCTTCTGTCCCATCTACCTCCTACTCTAACTGTAGCTACAACTAAATAATGATCCAATATATCTGTTGCCCCTCTATAAACTTGTACATCTTGGAGCCTCTCCATCAACCTTTTATCCACCAATACATAATCTAACAAACTTCTTTCATTCGTGCTATATCATACCCTGTGTACTTATTTATCCACTTTTTCAAAAAATATGTATTACTTATTACCAAACCTCTTTCTACACATAGTTCAATAAAAGGCTCCGCATTTTCATTTACCCCTGGCACCTCAGATTTACCTACTACTCCCTCCACAAAATTTTTTCCCACTTTAGCATTGAGATCCCCAACCACAAGTACTCTCTCACTTGCTTCAAAACTCTCCACGCACTCACTCAACATTTCCCAAACTCTCCCTCTCTCTCCTCTACATTTATCTCTTCTCCAGGTGCATACACACTTCCTATAACCCACTTTTCACATTCAACCCTTATTTTACTCCAGATAATCCTTGAATTTATACATTTATATTCCCTTTTTTCCTGCCATAAGTTATCCTTCAACATTATTGCTACTCCTTCTTTAGCTCTAACTCTGAACAATAAAATGGTATAAAATACCGACAGGTTGTTTAGGTAAGACACATATGCAACAGTTAGGTATCTTTATTTCGAAACGTTTCGCCTACACAGTAGGCTTCTTCAGTCGAGTACAGCAAAGTTGATAGAAGCAGAAGAGACTTGAAGACGATGTAATCAGTCCATCACCCTTAAAGTTTTGAGGTGGTCAGTCCCTCAGTCTGGAGAAGAGTATTGTTCCATTGTCTGGAATAATATGGAGTTGAAGTGATAGGATGGAGCCTTATATAGCGCCAGGAGGTGAGACGTAGGTCACTAGTAGAGTAAGAATGTAGACATTGAGAGGTCAGGTCCCTCTCAAATCCAGCCTTTCTCACTAGCAGAGGTTGTTGAAGTGGTTCCAAGTCTGTACCAAGATACCCTTGTGTTGCAGTGTCTGACAGAGTGAACAATAAAATGAAGAAGCCTACTGTGTAGGCGAAACGTTTCGAAATAAAGATAACTAACTGTTGCATATGTGTCTTACCTAAACAGCTCTAACTCTATTAGAAACCCCTAACCTAACCCCATTTATTTCTCCCCACATAAACTCTCCCACCCCCTTCAGCTTTGTTTCACTTAGAGCCAGGACATCCAGCTTCTTTTCATTTGCATTACAACTGCGCACATTCAAACACTCCACCTTGACGGCGTAGGTTCGAGTCTTCTTCGGCCTGAGATTGGTGTTTGTGAATATATATATATATATATATATATATATATATGTGTGTGTGTGTGTGTGTGTGTGTGTGTGTGTGTGTGTTGTGCAAAAATCGCGAACAACCGATCCAAATTGTAAAACGATAGCTCTAGGCCTTTTGTCTTGCCATCAACACATCATAAGGAAACTGATTTGCTGGACTTCCTATTAATTTCTGCAACATTGCAAATTCTGATAATGTGTTGATTGGAACACGAAAGGTATAGAGCTATCATTTAACTCCCCCGAGGTTTTTTTGTATAATATATATATATATATATATATATATATATATATATATATATATATATATATATATATATATATATATATATATATATATATATATGCAATAAGATCACAGTAAACAGGTGATATCAGAATATGCAAAACAACCACCATGAAAGGATAGTGAAATTCCAAGCGATTTCGTGACTTTTCACATTATCAAGGAACTATAAAGACAATACGTCAAAGGAAGGCATATAAAGGGTTTAGACCGCACCTCACCATCACATCCCACAACAAAGCAACACCTTACTCGCGACGACACCCGAGTCATAAGAAGGGAGGAACACTGAAGCAGGCCCGCTGGCCCAACTAGACCGGTTCTTCACGACATGCCACATCCCATTAGTTTATATAAATTAAATCCATTTATAATTAATAAAATTTAATTAAACATTGGACAAATAAAAAAATTTAATTCTTGGTTAGAATATTTTGTTAGTGGGATGTGAAGGACCCGTCTAGTTGGGACAGCAGACCTACTGCAGTGTTCCTCCCTTCTTATGAGTCGGGTGTCGTCGCACGTCAGGTGTTGCTTTGTTGTGGGATGTGATTGTGAGGTGTGGTCTAGTCCCTTTATGTGCCATACTTTGATGTATTGTCTATATAGTTTCTTGATAATATTAGAAGTCACGAAAGATATATATATATATATATATATATATATATATATATATATATATGTCGTGCCGAATATGAAAAACTGGTAAATTAGCAAGAACTCATTTAAAATTAAGTCCTTTCTAACATTTTCTCTTATACGTTTAAAGATATATTTTTTCATTAATGTTAATGAAAAAAAATTTCATTTTGCACGAAAAGAACCTTAGGAAATTACCTAACCTTATTATAACAAGCGCAATTTAATTTAGCCTAATCGAACTAAACATATTTTATATAAGTTTTCAATAATTTAATAATAAACAAACATAATGAAATATATTTTTTTCGTTAAATTCAGATGATTTTTGCGAAATTATTGCATACACAAATATTCATTTGCCTTATTCGGCAACTAGGGCGTTCCTTTTTAAGCCAAAGTCGCAAATTCTACTTATTCGGCACAATGAATAATATATATATATATATATATATATATATATATATATATATATATATATATATATATATATATATATATATATATATATATATATATGTCGTGCCGAATATGTAAAACTGGTCAATTAACAAAAACTCATTTAAAATTAAGTCCTTTCTAAAATTTCCTCTTATAGGTTTAAAGATATATTTTTCATTAAAGTTAATGTAAAAAAGATTAATTTTGCGCCAAAAGAACCTTAGAAAACTTACCTAACTTTATTAAGAAAATAAGAACATAACAAAGAAGGAACACTGCAACAGGCTTACTGACCCATGCGGAGCAGGTCCATGTCCCCTCCCCGGAATAGCCCAATGACCCACCCAGTTTGGTCACCTCCACTCAAGGAAGGAGCACGTCACCAGACCCAGCAGCACAAGCTAGTCAGGTCCAACTCACACCCACCCACACCCACTCATGTATTTATCTAACCTATTTTTAAAACTACACAACGTTTCAGCCTGAATAACTGTACTCGGGAGTTTGTTCCACTCATCCACAACTCTATTACCAAACCAGTGCTTTCCTATATACTTCCTGAATCTAATTTTTTCCAACTTGAAACCATTGCTGCGAGTCCTGTCTTGGCTGGAAATTTTCAGCACACTATTTACATCCCCTTTATCTATTCCTGTTTTCCATTTATACACCTCGATCATATCCCCCCTAATTCTACGCCTTACGAGAGAGTGCAGATTCAGGGCCCTAAGTCTATCCTCATAGGGAAGATTTCTGATATATGGGATCAACTTTGTCATCCTCCTCTGTACGTTTTCCAGAGCATTTATATCCATTCTGTAATACGGTGACCTGAACTGAGCAGCATAGTCTAAATGAGGCCTAACCAAGGATATATAGAGTTGAAGAACAACCTGAGGACTTCTATTATTTATACTTCTAGATATGAAGCCAAGAATTCTGTTAGCTTTATTGCGAACACTAATGCACTGTTGTCTTGGTTTTAGATTATTGTTAACCAGAACTCCTAAATCCTTTTCGCAATCAGTAGTATTAAGATCTACATTATTTAGTTTTTATGTGGCATGGTTATTTACCTGACCAACATTTAGAACTTTGCATTTGTCAATATTAAACTGCATCTGCCACTTCTCCGACCATTGCATCAGTCTATTCAAATCATCCTGGAATGCTCTAGTGTCCTCATTAGAATGAACTGGACGGCCTATTTTGCTGTCATCAGCCAATTTGCTTATGTCATCATTTATTCCCTCATCTATGTCATTTATGTAAATTGTGAACAACAATGGACCCAACACTGACCCCTGAGGTACATCGCTTGTGACGTGCCCCCATCCTGATTTCTCCCCATTTATGGAAACTCTCTGCTGTCTATTTGTCAGCCATGCCTCTACCCAGGAAAAAATTTCTCCTCCTATTCTGTGTGCCTTAAGTTTCCTCAATAGCCTCTGGTGTGGAACTCTATCGAAAGCCTTACTGAAGTCCATATACACAATATAATATTCATTACCATGATCTACCTCCTCAAACACCTTAGTGAAAAAAATTAGTAAATTCGTAAGACAGGAACGCCCCTTTGTAAAACCGTGTTGAGGTTCATTAATCAGTTTGTGCCTATAAAGATAGCTACGAATTGCTTCGGCAGTTATTGATTCCATAAATTTCCCCACTATGGAGGTAAGGCTTATTGGTCTATAGTTCGAAGCGAAGGACCTGTCACCTGCCTTGTAAATAGGTATTACATTTGCCATTTTCCACTTATCAGGCACTATGCCAGTTTGTAGTGATATGTTAAAAAGATTAGCCAAAGGTTTGCTAAGTTCCTCTTTACATTCCTTTAACACCCTTGCAAACAGTTCATCAGGACCTGGGGATTTATTAGGTTTTAGTTTCTCTATTTGTCTGAGGACCATGTCACTAGTTACCGCAATCGTGAATAGTTTATTATCATCCTGTTCTACATAATTTATTATTTCAGGAAAATCGCTAGTATTTTCCTGGGTGAAAACTGAGAGGAAGTAGGTATTGAGAATTTCACACATATCCTTATCACTGTCAGTTATCTGACCAGAGTTACTCTTAAGTGGGCCAATCTTGTCCCTAGTCTTATTTCTGTATACCTGAAAGAACCCTTTTGGGTTACTCTTTGAATCCCTTGCGACCTTAGCCTCATAATCCCTTTTTGCTTTCCTTATTCCTTTCTTTATTTCTCTCTTTAATTGAATATATTGATTTCTTAACTGCCCATCCCCTATTTTGATACGCCTATATTTGCCTCTCTTTTGACCAATGAGATATTTTAATCTAATGTTCATCCATTTGGGATCATTTTTGTTAGATCTAATTTCTCTACTAGGAACAAAAGTTGTCTGGGCAGCTAGAACTATGCTTTGAAAAAGTCATATTGGCAACCAAGATCACCTACCTGACCCATAGTCAGGACATCCCAATTTAGCTCACCCAGGTAATTTTTCAGTCCCATGAAGTAGGCCAAGCGAAAATCTGGGACAGAGACTTGATTGCAGTTATCTGGGTAATTCCATGATATATTGAAACTAAGTGATCACTTTCCCCAGGCTCATCATTAACCTCAAGATTATTAATTAGTGAATCTTTGTTGACAAGAACTAAGTCAAGCAGATTATTTCCTCTAGTTGGTTCTGTCACAACCTGTTCTAAAAAGCAATCCTGAACCGTATCAAGAAAGTCACTAGACTCAAAATTTCCTGTCATATTGTTCCAATCAATTTGTCTAAAGTTAAAATTTCCCATTATCACAACATTTTCATACCTAGATGCCTTATGAATTTCGTCCCATAACAGCTTACTGCACTCTCTATCAAGGTTTGGGGGCCTATAAATCACACCCAAAATAAATTTGTCACGTCCCTCGAGAAACTGTCGCCAAACAGATTCTGTGTTCGATGTTTCTAATCTTATATCATATCTATGACAACAATTTAAATTTTCTCTGACATACATCGCCACCCCACCACCCTTCCTTTTGACCCTATCAGTGTGGAATAGTTTATAACCCTGTATGTTGCATTCAGAAGGCATTTCTCTATCTTTCAGGTTGAACCAGGTCTCTGTTATGCCAATATCTATATTACCTACACTTGCAAGTAATCTTAGCCCATCTATCTTATTTCTTAGACTCCTACTATTTGTATAGTAAACCTTAAGGTAGCTAGTCACTCGTTGCCTTCTACTATCTCTCTTTGTTTGTTGATCAATTGATTTGCCATTACTAGCAACTTTATTTTGAATATTGTCTTTTAAACATATCCCTGAGGTATCCCGGTAATAACTGCTGTTTTTAACCCTAATGCTGCAGCTTGATTGTTTCCCACAAACACCCATACCTCTATAATCTATCAGTTTAAATTCCTAGACAAGTCATCAATTACCCTCTCAATCGAATTGGCTAATGCAACCACTCCATCCCCAGAGAGATGAACCCCATCCTTTGCATAAATATCACGTTTGCCAAAGAATAGGTCCCAGTTATCAATGAATGGGATTGCAAGTCCCTTTCTGTACCTGTCTAGCCAGCAATTTATACTAATTGCCCTAGACATCCATTCATTGCCCACTCCCTTTCTAAGCAAGATGCTACATATGACTGGGATCCCTCCCTTAGACCTAACTACTTCTATGGCTGACCTGTACTTATCCAGCAGGTCCTCTCTCCTGCGCAATTTATTTTAGCGTAACCGTACTGAATATATTTTAGATTTGTTTACAATAATTTAATACTAAACAAACACAGTGAAACATATTTTTTTCGTTAGGTTAAGAATGATTTTGGCGAAATAATTGCGTACACAAATTTTCGCTTGTTCTATATGGCAAGATGAGCGTTGCTATTTAAGCCAAGATAGCAAGTTCTGCCTATTCGGCACGACATATATATATATATATATATATATATATATATATATATATATATATATATATATATATATATATATATATATATATATATATATATATATAGTTTATTTTTTTATCGTGTGTGTAATTACAGTGTTTGTGAATGGTCATTTAAAGAATAGGAGAAACTGTAGAAATTTTTTTTTTTTACGTTCTTGAGGAGAAATATTTGAAGGGAAGGAGAATAGTGGAGGAGCACACTTGGCTAGCAGCCATCCACAAGTTAGGTGAGCTATAACAATAATAATTACTGTGATGAGACGCTGCCACGGGGTACCAACATGCAGGGCCCTCTCTGAGGTGGGTGAGTGTGTATGCTTGATTGCTTGCTCTCTCTCTCTCTCTCTCTCTCTCTCTCTCTCTCTCTCTCTCTCTCTCTCTCACAAACACACACTCCGTTAGGAAGGGAGATAGGTGATTCTTCACGTAAATATTACTAGGCGAGTGTGAGATACTGTTATGAGAGGAACGACACATGAAATGCTCATTGAAGAGTGAACCAGTGCTACACCTAGCTGGCCAGTGCGTTATCCACTGTTCCATGACATGGCAGCCTATACACCACAGGAAGCTTAACATGGACCTGATAACACTAGGCAAGACATTCTAGGTGGTGGGACAGGTGAAGAGAGATGGGTGAATGAGGATAGGTAAAATTTATTATTACAGTCTCAGTAGAAATCAAAACACAACAGATGGTAAATTTTCAGAGAGTCTGAAGGCACTCTGTAGCCAAACAAGTTGACCCTTTTATTGGAAATTGCACGGGGCAGGATTTTGAAACAAAGAGCATACTTTAGAGATTTGGCCAGTGTACCTGGATTGAGACAGAAGGGAAAAAGAGAGATCACAGCTGAGAGAGTAAAACACCATAAGGGAAGCAAGAGCGGAAACAACAGGAGTGGAATCTCAGCCTCCAGATTTTCACTCTGTCATGTTCTCAATACGCCCATCATAACCTGCAACCTTCCCTCTCACTCAAGCATAACATAAAATTCATCATACCCTATTCCATCGTTCCTGACTCACAGCCACTTTCTTCACCACTTCCAAGGCAAGAATTGCTCTTCCTCACAGCTGTCCCTAACCATAACCCCTAACTCTCTACTCTCCTGTTCTATACCCTTGATCCATGGGAAAAGAATCAGAAGCCAGAACACCATAAACAAGAACTCAATAAGAGAAAATAAAATAAAAGTATAGAACGCAAATACAGAAGGAGTGGATAACAAGAGTGATTAATGAAATGAGAAAATATCAGAGGAAGCCCGCATACATTATAGTTTCTACAGAGACAAAACTCACGAAGATAACAGCAAATGCAAAATTCCCAGTGTTATATCAGCTTCTGAGGAAGAAAATACAGACTCCAGAAAAAAAATAATTGAATCGAAACGCTAATAAAAAGTTCGCCGCCGATCCTGCGCCAGACAGAAAACAATAAAAGCGTAATGAGAGCAAAAGGTAAGAAGACCAGATATCGATGTCATGTATTTTCTAAGTTCCCGGTAAAGTTCATAAAACTTCCTGTACTTCATGCCTCCTTTTCCAAACTACTCTTTGCGGTGGACTTTTTTTGCCGCGACTGTAGATAGCAAAGAAGAGAAAAGAGCAGCAGTGCTAATGAGAAACCGCTGGAATTTTGAGATGAAAGGAGTATCCAGAGGAGAGAGGAAGAGTTTGGATACTGTGACTAAGGAACCCAAGGTGATGAAAACAGTGACTACAACCCACCACTAAACAACAGGAGACTAAGATAAGAATACGATAATAACAGAGTAATGATGGACATCCTAATATATCTCTGGTGATGGGTGACAGCATGCTGTGAAGCATGATGAAATTACTATAATAAACCTAACACACCACCAGTGTTCCCGAGTTGGATTAACAACATGCATAGGGAAAAACTTTCCTCACGAACTTATAGAAATCCTTTATAAAAACTTTTCCTATACGTTGAAAGGTATATTTTTTTTTATTTATGTTATTGTAAATTTAATAATTTTGTACCAAAAGAACCTTAGAAAGCTTACCTAACCTTATTATAACAAGCGCAATTTATTTTAGCCCAGTCAAACAAAATATATTTTAGAGAAGTTTACAATAATTTAATAATAAACAAACACAATGAAATATATTTTTTTTCGTTAGGTTCAGAATGATTTTTGCGAAATTATTGCATACACAAATTTTCACTTGCCTTATTCGGAAAGAGGAGCGTTGCTATTTAAGCCAAAATCGAAAGCTTTACATATTCGCCACGACACACACACACACACACACACACATACACACACACACTTACACACACACACACACACACACACATGTGTATATGTATATATATATATATACATATATATATATATATATATATATATATATATATATATATATATATATATATATATATGTCATGCCAAATATGTAAAACTGGTCAATTAGCAAGAACTCATTTAAAATTAAGTCCTTTCTGAAATTTTCTCTTATACGTTTAAAGATATATTTTTTTCATTGATGTTAATGTAAAAATTTTTAATTTTGCACCAAAAGAATCTTAGAAAGCTTACCTAACCTTATTATAACAAGAACAATTTATTTTAGCCTAACCCAACTATATATATTTTAAATACGTTTATAATAATTTAATACTAAACAAACACAATCAAATATATTTTTTTGTTAGGTTCAGAATGATTTTGGCGAAATTATTGCATACACAAATTTTCACTAGTCCTATATGGCAGGATGAGCGTTGCTATTTAAGCCAAGATCGCAAGTTCTGCCTATTCGGCACGACATATATATATATATATATATATATATATATATATATATATATATATATATATATATATATATATATATATATATATATATAACACATATAAGGGAACGTTTGTCACTTTTTTCCTACAAATCAATCCTTATGAAAGTGAATGACAAGAAAGGTTGTTAGAGGACAGCACGTACCCGGGATCATGGGTTATGCTAGACTATGTTCCACAATTATAAACGACAGTGTACAGCGGTCTTTGACGGTGATGGTATTTGTTTTTTTATTAATATACAATTTTGTGTGACATAATTTTCACTGTCTCTTTACAGTGATTTCAATAACAACTGGCCTTTCAAAATATAATTTAGGGCATCGCCCCTTTGCTGGAGGATTTTCTTATCCACTTTATTGAGAAGCACAAATTTAAATATATTTATACGGATATCAAGAGCTTGTATGGTATTACTTTTTTTATTAGAGGGCAGCGCCCCCCTGGGGCTTTTTTAATACATCACATTATTTTTTAAAGCCTAATTAAGGTACATACACTGCCTCCTGTTAAGGTGAGCTCAGGGGTGCGAGTCCCTTACACCCACCTGTATGTGTGTGTGAAGGAGTACTCCAGACTTGACTCCTCACAAGACAGCTGTGGGAAAAATACCCATATCTGCCTTCTTAAAAGCAGGTGTGGGGGGCATGAGTGCCACACCCTAGATCTGACAAGTCAGATGGAGGGCTAAGAGGAGCCCCTACCAACCACCTCCTGATAAGGCAGCTGCGGGGGTATGAGACGTCCACACCCACCTCCTGATAAGGCAGCTGCAGGGGTATGAGACGTCCACGCCCACCTCCTGATAAGGCAGTTGCAGGAGTGTGACATGTCCACACCCACCTTCTGATAAGGTAGCTGCAGGGATGTGAGACGTCCACACCCACCTTCAGATATGGCAACTGCAGGGGTGTGATATGTCCACACCAACCTCCTGACAAGGCAGTTGCATGAGGTGTGTAACATCCACACTCACCTGATAGAGCAATTGCAAGGAAAAACTTTTGAAACCATTCGGAAGAACTACTAAAGCAAGAAAATTTCTCCATTAACTTTTCGACATTCATTGCACCTCTTATGCGAGACTAATTATAACCAGGCAGTGAAGCGCTATTCTGAAAATTTGCAATAAAGCCATAATTGGTCAAGAGGTAAGGCAAATGACGTATGAGAGGGGGTAGAAATAGAGCCAGTAGCCTTTGTCAGGAGCTAAGTGGTCAGGTAAGTGACTGAGAATGGATATAACACATTTTTTTCTAGCAGTGAGATCCAAGCATGGGGCAATTTAATGCCACGAGGGAACCACACTAGGTACACCTGAGTTATCAGTAAGGAGAGAGGGGTGAGAACAGAGAGGAGAGGAGAGAGGGAGAGAAGAGGGGGAGAGGAGAGAGGGAACAATGAAAAGAAGAGAAAAGAGCTCAATGGGAGTGTAGTGCTCTTTCCCTGGAATTGTTCTATATAATAACGTACAACACTTACTCTATAACTGACAAGTTATTTATTTCGGTTAATCTTGCCTATGTAATATTGTGGTATTATTACACACACATTATATATATATATATATATATATATATATATATATATATATATATATATATATATATATATATATATATATATATATATATATATATGTATAATATGTGTGTAATAATACCACAATATTACATAGGCAAGATTAAGCGAAATAAATAACTTGTCAGTTATAGAGTAAGTGTTGTACGTTATTATATAGAAC
>NW_027195854.1:0-60000 GCF_038502225.1 Cherax quadricarinatus | reverse complement strand
ATCTCACATAAGATAATCTCAGGCCTGGCTATATCACACCTGGTAATCTCACACTTGGCTATCTCAAACCTGGTAATCTCACACCTAATCTCACACCTGGTAATATCACACCTGGTAATCTCACACCTAATCTCACACCTGGTAATATCACACCTGGTAATCTTCCCCCTGGCAATCTCACACCTGGAAATCTCACACCTGATAATCTCACACCTGGTAATCTCACACCTGGTAATCTCACACCTGGTAATCTCACACCTGGTAATCTCACACCTGACAATCTCACACCTGGTAATCTGACATCTGATAATTTCAGGACTGGCTCTCTCACATTTGGTAATCTCACACTTGGCTGTCTCACACCTGGTAATCTCATACCTGGTAATCTCACACCTGGTAATCTCACACCTGGCTATCTCACACCTGGTAATCTCACACCTTGAAATCTCACACCATGTAATCTCAAACCTGGCTATCTCACACTGGTAATTTCACATCTGAAAATCTCACGCCTGGTAATCTCACACCTGCTAATCTCACACCTGGTAATCTCACACTTGATAATCTCACACCTGGTAATCTCACATAAGATAATCTCAGGCCTGGCTATTTCACACCTGGTAATCTCACACTTGGCTATATCACACCTGGTAATCTCACACCTAATCTTACACCTGGTAATCTCACACCTGGTAATCTCACACCCGGCAATCTCATACCTGGTAATCTCAAACCTGGTATTCTCATACCTCATAATTTCACACCTGGTAATCTCACATCTGATAATTTCAGGCCTTGTTTTCTCACACCTGGTAATCTCACACTTGGCTGTCTCACACCTGGTAATCTCACACCTGGTAATCTCACACCTGGTATTCTCACACCTGGCTATCTCACACCTGGTAATCTCACACCTCGTAATCTCACATCTGGCAATTTCACATCTGATAATCTCACACCTGGTAATCTCACACCAGGTAATCTCACACATAGCAATCTCACACCTGGTAATGTCACAACTGGTAATCTCACAACTTGTAATCTCACACCTGGTAATATCACACTTGGTAATCTCACACCTGGTAATGTCGCACCTGGTAATCTCACGTTTGGTAATATCACACCTGGCAATCTCACACCTGGTAATCTCACACCTGGTAATCTTACATCTGGTAATATCACACTTGGTAATCTCACACCTGGAAATCTCACACCTGGTAATCTCAAACCTGGCTATCTCACACTGGTAATCTCACACCTGATAATGTCATACCTAGTAATCTCATGTCTTGCTATCTCACACCTGGTAATGTCACGCCTGGCTGTCTCACGCCTGGTAATCTCACATCTTGTAATCTCACACCTGGTAATGTCGCACCTGGTAATCTCACGTTTGGTAATATCACACCTGGTAATCTCATACCTGGTAATCTCACTCCTGGTAATCTCACACCTGGTAATCTCACACCTGGTAATCTCACACCTGGTAATCTTACATCTGGTAATATCACACTTGGTAATCTCACACCTGGAAATCTCACACCTTGTAATCTCAAACCTGGCTATCTCACACTGGTAATCTCACACCAGATAATCTCACACCTGGTAATCTCACGCCTGGCTATCTCACACCCGGTAATCTCATGTCTTGCTATCTCACACCTGGTAATGTCACGCCTGGCTGTCTCACGCCTGGTAATCTCACATCTTGTAATCTCACACCTGGTAATCTCACAACTTGTAATCTCACACTTGGTAATATAACACTTGGTAATCTCACACCTGGTAATCTCGCGCCTGGCAATCTCACGTTTGGTAATATCACACCTGGTAATCTCACACCTGGTAATCTCACTCCTGGTAAACTCACACCTGGCTATCTCACACCTGGTAATCTCACATCTAGCAATTTCACATCTGATAATCTCACACCTGGTAATCTCACACCAGGTAATCTCACACATAGCAATCTCACACCTGGTAATGTCACAACTGGTAATCTCTCAACTTGTAATCTCACACCTGGTAAAATCACACTTGGTAATCTCACACCTGGTAATGTCGCACCTGGCAATCTCACGTTTGGTAATATCACACCTGGTAATCTCACACCTGGAAATCTCACACCTGGTAATCTCAAACCTGGCTATCTCACACTGGTAATCTCACACCTCATAATCTCACACCTAGTAATCTCACGCCTGGCTATCTCACGCCTGGTAATCTTACACCTTGTAATCTCACTCCTGGTAATCTCACACATGGTAATCTCACTCCTGGTAATATCACACCTGGCTATCTCACACCTGGTAATCTCACATCTAGCAATTTCACATCTGATAATCTCACACCTGGTAATCTCACACCAGGTAATCTCACACATAGCAATCTCACACCTGGTAATGTCACAACTGGTAATCTCTCAACTTGTAATCTCACACCTGGTAAAATCACACTTGGTAATCTCACACCTGGTAATGTCGCACCTGGCAATCTCACGTTTGGTAATATCACACCTGGTAATCTCACACCTGGAAATCTCACACCTGGTAATCTCAAACCTGGCTATCTCACACTGGTAATCTCACACCTGATAATCTCACACCTAGTAATCTCACGCCTGGCTATCTCACGCCTGGTAATCTTACACCTTGTAATGTCACACCTGGTAATGTCGCACCTGGTAATCTCACACATCTCACACCTCGTAATCTCACATCTGGCAATAATCTCACTGGTAATCTCACACCAGGTAATCTCACACATAGCATCTCACATGGTAATGTCACAACTGGTAATCTCACACCTGGTAATCTTGGTAATCTCACACCTGGTAAGACCTGGTAATCTCACGTTTGCACTGGCTATTAATCTCACACCTGGTAATCAATATCACACTGGTAATCTCACACTCACACTGGTAATCTATCTCACACCTTGGGTAATGTCACGCCTGGCTGTCTCACGCCTGGTAATCTCACATCTTGTAATCTCACACCTGGTAATGTCGCACCTGGTAATCTCACGTTTGGTAATATCACACCTGGTAATCTCATACCTGGTAATCTCACTCCTGGTAATCTCACACCTGGTAATCTCACACCTGGTAATCTCACACCTGGTAATCTTACATCTGGTAATATCACACTTGGTAATCTCACACCTGGAAATCTCACACCTTGTAATCTCAAACCTGGCTATCTCACACTGGTAATCTCACACCTGATAATCTCACACCTGGTAATCTCACGCCTGGCTATCTCACACCCGGTAATCTCATGTCTTGCTATCTCACACCTGGTAATGTCACGCCTGGCTGTCTCACGCCTGGTAATCTCACATATTGTAATCTCACACCTGGTAATCTCACAACTTGTAATCTCACACTTGGTAATATCACACTTGGTAATCTCACACCTGGTAATCTCGCGCCTGGTAATCTCACGTTTGGTAATATCACCTGTTAATCTCACACCTGGTAATCTCACGCCTGGCTATCTCACACCCGGTAATCTCATGTCTTGCTATCTCACACCTGGTAATGTCACGCCTGGCTGTCTCACGCCTGGTAATCTCACATATTGTAATCTCACACCTGGTAATCTCACAACTTGTAATCTCACACTTGGTAATATCACACTTGGTAATCTCACACCTGGTAATCTCGCGCCTGGTAATCTCACGTTTGGTAATATCACCTGTTAATCTCACACCTGGTAATCTCACTCCTGGTAAACTCACACCTGGTAATCTCACATCTGGTAATCTCACACCTGGTAATCTTGCATCTGGTAATATCACACTTGGTAATCTCACAACTGAAAATCTCACACCTGGTTATCTCAAACCTGGCTATCTCACACTGGTAATCTCACACCTGATAATCTCACACCTGGTAATCTCACGCCTGGCTATCTCACATCCGGTAATCTCATGTCATGCTATCTCACACCTGGTAATGTCACGCCTGGCTATCTCACGCCTGGTAATTTTACACCTTGTAATCTCACTCCTGGTAATCTCACACATGGTAATCTCACACTTGATAATCTCACACCTGGTAATCTCACATAAGATAATCTCAGGCCTGGCTATTTCACACCTGGTAATCTCACACTTGGCTATCTCACACCTGGTAATCTCACACCTAATCTTACACCTGGTAATCTCACACCTGGTAATCTCACACCTGGCAATCTCATATCCGGTAATCTCAAACCTGGTATTCTCATACCTCATAATTTCACACCTGGTAATCTCACATCTGATAATTTCAGGCCTGGCTATCTCACACCTGGTAATCTCACACTTGGCTGTCTCACACCTGGTAATCTCACACCTGGTAATCTCACACCTGGTAATCTCACACCTGGCTATCTCACACCTGGTAATCTCACACCTGGTAATCTCACATCTGGCAATTTCACATCTGATAATCTCACACCTGGTAATCTCACACCAGGTAATCTCACACATAGCAATCTCACACCTGGTAATGTCACAACTGGTAATCTCTCAACTTGTAATCTCACACCTGGTAGTATCACACTTGGTAATCTCACACCTGGTAATGTCGCACCTGGCAATCTCACGTTTGGTAATATCACACCTGGTAATCTCACACCTGGTAATCTCACACCTGGTAATCTCACACTTGGCTATCTCACACCTGGTAATCTCACACCTAATCTTACACCTGGTAATCTCACACCTGGTAATCTCACACCTGGCAATCTCATACCTGGTAATCTCAAACCTGGTATTCTCATACCTCATAATTTCACACCTGGTAATCTCACATCTGATAATTTCAGGCCTGGTTTTCTCACACCTGGTAATCTCACACTTGGCTGTCTCACACCTGGTAATCTCACACCTGGTAATCTCACACCTGGTATTCTCACACCTGGCTATCTCACACCTGGTAATCTCACACCTCGTAATCTCACATCTGGCAATTTCGCATATGATAATCTCACACCTGGTAATCTCACACCAGGTAATCTCACACATAGCAATCTCACACCTGGTAATGTCACAACTGGTAATCTCACAACTTGTAATCTCACACCTGGTAATATCACACTTGGTAATCTCACACCTGGTAATATCGCACCTGGTAATCTCACGTTTGGTAATATCACACCTGGCAATCTCACACCTGGTAATCTCACACCTGGTAATCTTACATCTGGTAATATCACACTTGGTAATCTCACACCTGGAAATCTCACACCTGGTAATCTCAAACCTGGCTATCTCACACTGGTAATCTCACACCTGATAATGTCATACCTAGTAATCTCATGTCTTGCTATCTCACACCTGGTAATGTCACGCCTGGCTGTCTAACGCCTGGTAATCTCACATCTTGTAATCTCACACCTGGTAATGTCGCACCTGGTAATCTCACGTTTGGTAATATCACACCTGGTAATCTCACACCTGGTAATCTCACTCCTGGTAATCTCACACCTGGTAATCTCACACCTGGTAATCTCACACCTGGTAATCTCACACCTGGTAATCTTACATCTGGTAATATCACACTTGGTAATTTCACACCTGGAAATCTCACACCTTGTAATCTCAAACCTGGCTATCTCACACTGGTAATCTCACACCTGATAATCTCACACCTGGTAATCTCACGCCTGGCTATCTCACACCCGGTAATCTCATGTCATGCTATCTCACACCTGGTAATGTCACGCCTGGCTATCTCACGCCTGGTAATTTTACACCTTGTAATCTCACTCCTGGTAATCTCACACATGGTAATCTCACACTTGATAATCTCACACCTGGTAATCTCACATAAGATAATCTCAGGCCTGGCTATTTCACACCTGGTAATCTCACACTTGGCTATCTCACACCTGGTAATCTCACACCTAATCTTACACCTGGTAATCTCACACCTGGTAATCTCACACCTGGCAATCTCATATCCGGTAATCTCAAACCTGGTATTCTCATACCTCATAATTTCACACCTGGTAATCTCACATCTGATAATTTCAGGCCTGGCTATCTCACACCTGGTAATCTCACACTTGGCTGTCTCACACCTGGTAATCTCACACCTGGTAATCTCACACCTGGTAATCTCACACCTGGCTATCTCACACCTGGTAATCTCACACCTGGTAATCTCACACCTGGTTATCTCACATCTGGCAATTTCACATCTGATAATCTTACACCTGGTAATCTCACACCAGGTAATCTCACACATAGCAATCTCACACCTGGTAATGTCACAACTGGTAATCTCTCAACTTGTAATCTCACACCTGGTAATATCACACTTGGTAATCTCACACCTGGTAATGTCGCACCTGGCAATCTCACGTTTGGTAATATCACACCTGGTAATCTCACACCTGGTAATCTCACACCTGGTAATCTTACATCTGGTAATATCACACTTAGTAATCTCACACCTGGAAATCTCACACCTGGTAATCTCAAACCTGGCTATCTCACACTGGTAATCTCACACCTGATAATCTCACACCTAGTAATCTCACGCCTGGCTATCTCACGCCTGGTAATCTTACACCTTGTAATCTCACTCCTGGTAATCTCACACATGGTAATCTCACACTTGATAATCTCACACCTGGTAATCTCACATAAGATAATCTCAGGCCTGGCTATTTCACACCTGGTAATATCACACTTGGTAATCTCACACCTGCTAATCTCACACCTGGTAATCTCACGCCTGGCTGTCTCACACCTAGTAATCTCACGCCTGGCTATCTCACACCTTGTAATCTGACACCTGGATATCTCACACCTGGAAATTTCTCACCTGGTAATCTCACACCTGGTAATCTCAAACCTGGTAATCTCACACCTGGTAATCTCACGCCTTGTAATCTCACACCTGGTAAATTCAAACCTGGTAATCTCACACCTGCCATTTTCACATCTGATAATCTCACACCTGGTAATCTCACATCTGGTAATATGACACCTGGCTATCTCACACATGGTGCTCTCACACCTGGCTATCTCACACCTGGCAATCTCACACCTGGCTATCTCACACCTGGTAATCTCACGCCTGGCTATCTCACACCTGGCAATCTCACACCTGGCTATCTCACACCTGGTAATCTCACACCCTACAATCAGTGATTGGATTTTGTTGTTGTAAAATCCTTTTTTGGAAGCCATCGTTCTGGCACACACGCCTGTGCCGTTCTTGTTTGTTCTGGCACACACGCCTGTGCCGTTCTTGTTTGTTCTGGCACACACGCCTGTGCCGTTCTTGTTTGTTCTGGCACACACACCTGTGCCGTTCTTGTTTGTTCTGGCACACACACCTGTGCCGTTCTTGTTTGTTCTGGCACACACGCCTGTGCCGTTCTTGTTTGTTCTGGCACACACGCCTGTGCCGTTCTTGTTTGTTCTGGCACACACACCTGTGCCGTACATGTTTGTTGTGGCACACACACCTGTGCCGTACATGTTTGTTGTGGCACACACACCTGTGCCGTACATGTTTGTTGTGGCACACACACCTGTGCCGTACATGTTTGTTCTGGCACACACGCCTGTGCCGTTCTTGTTTGTTCTGGCACACACGCCTGTGCCGTTCTTGTTTGTTCTGGCACACACACCTGTGCCGTTCTTGTTTGTTCTGGCACACACGCCTGTGCCGTTCTTGTTTGTTCTGGCACACACACCTGTGCCGTTCTTGTTTGTTCTGGCACACACACCTGTGCCGTTCTTTTTTGTTCTGGCACACACACCTGTGCCGTTCTTGTTTGTTCTGGCACACACACCTGTGCCGTTCTTGTTTGTTCTGGCACACACGCCTGTGCCGTTCTTGTTTGTTCTGGCACACACGCCTGTGCCGTTCTTGTTTGTTCTGGCACACACACCTGTGCCGTTCCTGTTTGTTCTGGCACACACACCTGTGCCGTTCCTGTTTGTTCTGGCACACACACCTGTGCCGTTCCTGTTTGTTCTGGCACACACGCCTGTGCCGTTCTTGTTTGTTCTGGCACACACGCCTGTGCCGTACATGTTTGTTGTGGCACACACGCCTGTGTCATGTATGTTTGATGTATCACACACATCTGCCTCATACATATTTGTTCCAACTCTCACACCTGTGTCATGCAGTTTTGTTCCAACATTTACACTAACCATGCATGTTTATGAAAGAAAAGTTACAATACTGAATAAGGAACAATTCAAAACTAATTTAAATTGTACTGATTGGAACAATTTGCATCTAAATTACAATACCGTGGTTGGAACAATACAACTAACCCACTATACCGAGGCTGAACAACTGACAACAAATCCAGAATACCGTGGCTGGAACAATTCACAACAAACGAGCAATAAGTTGGCTGGAACAACTCACAACATGGCTAGGAAAACTCACAACAGACCCACAATACCGTGGCTGGAACAACACAACCCAGAATACCGTGGCTAGGGCAACTCACAACTAACCCACAATACCGAGACTGGGACAATTCACAGCAAACGAGCAATAACTTGGCTGGAACAACTTGCAACAAACCCGGAATACCGTAGCTGAACAACTCACAACAAACCCACAATACCAAGGCTGGAACAACTCGCAACAAACCAACAATACATTGGCTGGAACAACTCGCAACTGACCCACAATACCATGACTGGGACAACTCATAATAAACCCACAATACCGTGGCTGGAACAACTCACAAGCCCACAATACCGTGGCTGAACAACTCACAATAAACTCACAATACCATGGCTGGGACAACTCACAACAAACCCACAATACCTTGGCTGGAACAACTCACAACTAACCCACAATACCGTGACTGGAACAACTCACAATAAACCCAATATACCGTGGCTGGAACACCTCACAACTAACCCATTATACCGTGACAGGAACAACTCACAACAAATCCACAATACCATGACTTGAACAACTCACAACAAACCCACAATACCGCGGATGGAACAACTCACAACTAACCCACAATTTCGTGGCTGGAACACCTCACAACTAACCCACAATACTTTTGCTGGAACAACTTACGCCTAACCCACAATATTGTGAGCATAACAACTCACAACTAACCCACAATACTGTTGCTGGAACAAATCACACCTAACCCACAATACTGTGGGTGGAACAACTCACAACTAACCCACAATACCATGCCGTGGCTGGAGTTGTAACTTTAATCTGTCTCTCTCTCTCTCTCTGGACGTCAAGAGACTTAGTCTCGCTGCTGACGTGTAGGGTGACGTATGGAGTTACACACGCATGCATGGTGGGAGGGAACCATCCCTTTAGACTCTCCCCTTCTCTCTGAAGTCAATCTGTTTCGTCTGGTTTCGTACCCTCACCTATACTTGCACTTTCCCTTCTATGCTGTACCAATCCTAGCCTCACCCATTCCATCACATTGCTTAACCCTCCTGACTCCATCACACTACCATACCTTCTTGGTTCCATTCTATCACAGTACCATACCTCCCTGGTTCCATTCTATCACAGTACCATACCTCCCTGGTTCCATTCTATCACAGTACCATACCTCCCTGGTTCCATTCTATCACAGTACCATACCTCCCTGGTTCCATTCTATCACAGTACCATACCTCCCTGGTTCCATTCTATCACAGTACCATACCTCCCTGGTTCCATTCTATCACAGTACCATACCTCCCTGGTTCCATTCTATCACAGTACCATACCTCCCTGGTTCCATTCTATCACAGTACCATACCTCCCTGGTTCCATTCTATCACAGTACCATACCTCCCTAGTTCCATTCTATCACAGTACCATACCTCCCTGATTCCATTCTATCACAGTACCATACCTCCCTGGTTCCATTCTATCACAGTACCATACCTCCCTGGTTCCATTCTATCACAGTACCATACCTCCCTGGTTCCATTCTATCACAGTACCATACCTCCCTGGTTCCATTCTATCACAGTACCATACCTCCCTGGTTCCATTCTATCACAGTACCATACCTCCCTGGTTCCATTCTATCACAGTACCATACCTCCCTGGTTCCATTCTATCACAGTACCATACCTCCCTGGTTCCATTCTATCACAGTACCATACCTCCCTGGTTCCATTCTATCACAGTACCATACCTCCCTGGTTCCATTCTATCACAGTACCATACCTCCCTGGTTCCATTCTATCACAGTACCATACCTCCCTGGTTCCATTCTATCACAGTACCATACCTCCCTGGTTCCATTCTATCACAGTACCATACCTCCCTGGTTCCATTCTATCACAGTACCATACCTCCCTGGTTCCATTCTATCACAGTACCATACCTCCCTGGTTCCATTCTATCACAGTACCATACCTCCCTGGTTCCATTCTATCACAGTACCATACCTCCCTGGTTCCATTCTATCACAGTACCATACCTCCCTGGTTCCATTCTATCACAGTACCATACCTCCCTGGTTCCATTCTATCACAGTACCATACCTCCCTGGTTCCATTCTATCACAGTACCATACCTCCCTGGTTCCATTCTATCACAGTACCATACCTCCCTGGTTCCATTCTATCACAGTACCATACCTCCCTGGTTCCATTCTATCACAGTACCATACCTCCCTGGTTCCATTCTATCACAGTACCATACCTTCATGTTCCTTTCTATATCACGATCCCTTTATTAATTTTATTATTATTATTATTATTATTATTATTATTATTATTATTATTATTATTATTATAGTAGTAATAATAGCAGTAGTTGTAATAATAACAGTAGTTGTAATAATATCAGTAGTTTTAATAATAGCAGTGGTAATAATAGCAGTAGTTGTAATAATAGCAGTAGCTGTAATAATAGCAGTAGTTGTAATAATAGCAGTAGTTGTAATAATAGCAGTAGTTGTAATAATAGCAGTAGTTGTAATAATAGCAGTAGTTGTAATAATAGCAGTAGTTGTAATAATAGCAGTAGTTGTAATAATAGCAGTAGTTGTAATAATAGCAGTAGTTGTAATAATAGCAGTAGCTGTAATAATAGCAGTAGCTGTAATAATAGCAGTAGTTGTAATAATAGCAGTAGTTGTAATAATAACAGTAGTTGTAATAATAACAGTAGTTGTAATAATAGCAGTAGTTGTAATAATAGCAGTAGTTGTAATAATAGCAGTAGTTGTAATAATAGCAGTAGCTGTAATAATAGCAGTAGCTGTAATAATAGCAGTAGCTGTAATAATAGCAGTAGTTGTAATAATAGCAGTAGTTGTAATAATAACAGTAGTTGTAATAATAGCAGTAGTTTTAATAATAGCAGTAGTTGTAATAATAGCAGTAGTTGTAATAATAGCAGTAGCTGTAATAATAGCAGTAGTTGTAATAATAGCAGTAGTTGTAATAATAGCAGTAGTTGTAATAATAACAGTAGTTGTAATAATAGCAGTAGTTTTAATAATAGCAGTAGTTGTAATAATAGCAGTAGTTGTAATAATAGCAGTAGCTGTAATAATAGCAGTAGTTGTAATAATAGCAGTAGTTGTAATAATAGCAGTAGTTGTAATAATAACAGTAGTTGTAATAATAGCAGTAGTTGTAATAATAGCAGTAGTTGTAATAATAGCAGTAGTAATAATAGTAATAGTGTTAGCAGCAGCTGCTGTGTCTAATAACTGTATTAAATAACTTTAAATAACTGTATTAAATAACTTTAAATAACTGTATTAAATAACTTTATTGAGGTAAATAGAGATAGATTTACTAACGCAGAGAGAGCAAGCTTGTTAGCGAATTTAAACAGAGCTAGCTTTAACAAGGCAAACAGAGCTAGCTTTAACAAGGCAAACAGAGCTAGCTTTGCTAATGCTGACAGAGACTCTTGCTAGGTTCAAACACCACTTGGTGGGCTCAAACACCACTTGGTGGGTTCAAACACCACTTGGTGGGTTCAAACACCACTTTGTGGGATCAAACACCACTTTGTGGGTTCAAACACCACTTGCTGGGTTCAAACACCACTTGGTGGGTTCAAACACCACTTATTGGGTTCAAACACCACTTTGTGGGTTCTAAAACCACTTTGTGGGTTTTAAAACCGCTTGCTGGGTTGTAACACCACTTTGTGGGTTCTAAAACCACTTGATGGGTTCTAAAACCACTTGGTAGGTTCTAACACCATTTGGTGGATTCTAACACCACTTGGAGGGTTCAAACATCACTTTGTGGGTTCAAACATCACTTGGTAGGTTCCAACACCACTTGGTGGGTTCAAATATCACTTGGTGGGTTCAAACATCACTTGGTGGGTTCAAACACCACATAGTAGGTTCCAACATCACTTGGTGGATTCCAACAAATTTGGGGACGTCTGATCTCTGGTGACCTCTGGTGATTTCTAGTGACCTCTGGTGACCTGTAGGTCCCGTCTGGGGACCTACAAGTGCCACAACTGCAGAACTCATCTCAAAACTTCGCCAGTAAAGACAAACACAGATCGTCGTGTGTACTGTAGTTTCGGGGAGCCTTGCCCGAGGTCCAGGTCCAGGGCCGCGTGTCCCCTACACTCATGGGGTGGCTCCCCCCGGACAAATGGGATGTATGGGGGAAATGGTAGGGCAGATGGTGGGAGGGCAGATGGTGGGAGGGCAGGTGGTGGAAGGGCAGGTACTAGGAGGGCAGGTGGTGGGAGGAAAGGTGGTGGGAGGGCAGGTGGTAGGAGGGCAGGTGGAAAAGTCAACCACCTTCACAAAGTTTAATGAACTGCCTGTTGGAAGGACCTCAATTCCTGTTGAAAGAAGTTAGCATTGGGAAGTGAGTAAAGTGGAAGTGTAAGGGAGGAGGGTGAGGGAGGAGGGTGAGGGAGGAGGGTGAGGGAGGAGGGTGAGGGAGGAGGGTGAGGGAGGAATGTAAGGGTGAGATAGAAGAGAGACTGGATGAGAAATTGAGGATGGTGAGGGGAGGAGAAGGGTAAAGGAAAAGGGTGAGAGAGACGTCTCATGGAGTAGTAGCTTGGAATACAATGGTTCTCAACTGGTGGTCCATGGAGACTCTTTTTTTTATATTGGTCCACAGGAACATTGTCCCAGGTCACCTGGGTTGAGCAGGCGCCACCGTCTGGCTGACATTCATGAACCAACCCTGTACAGTACTTCACGTTGTCCGTCAGCATTGGCATCAGCGTAATTGCCGTCATAGTGCTTAGTAACTACTGCATCGTTAAACCAGTGTTGATGAACAGCCGTGGTGTGGTTTGATTATAGTTTCTATTGCACAGTCAATCTAACTCTTTCAGTGTGGCTTCTGTGTACCTTAGATAATTCTCCATTCCCAATCACGAACATCGGTTACATTTCTAACGAGTTAGGAACTGATGGTGAGACGAGATTCTACCAGTTGACCAGCAAAATAGTGCATTGTGAGTCGGTCTTTAAATAACGTGTTTAGGAAGCTTCCGCAAATCTTGCTTCGCCAGTGTTCTATGTAACAGTAATAAGCACTTCAGGGTCAGTTGCGTCCATAACAGAAAATAAAGTGAGCATCCTAGTTTTAGCCTCCAGATTTTGCCTTCTACGTGGCACATAAACTATATAATGTAGAACACATAAATTAAGAACTGACTAATCATGAGCGGCTTTATAAATAATGGGGAAAAAATTCTATCACTATTGTAAACCATTCATGTACAACTTGTCATACACAGCAACATCGTGGAATTTTGGTTCAGTGGACATTTCCACAACCTTCTTAACCACTCCTGGCTCACCCTTTGGGTATGACCTACTTCCACTGAGGAATCTCGCCTACCATTGGCAATGCCTTCGTCTGCTGCACGTCCCTCACCTGACTCCGGTAAATAAGCGCAAGCCTTTATGTCTGTGCTTCGCATTCTTCAAGACCACAGTACTCTTCACCAACTCCTTAGCTGAGGGACAGATTACCTCATCTTTTGTATATAATTCTACAGTCTTCGCATTATGTTCTTGAAATTTTATTGATAAAGCTAATGGATGCCGAAACGTCTATAAAAATACGTAGACATGTGTAATTGGTCGTCAACTGATATTAAGACTAATCTTTGTAATGGCTTTAATGTACAGCAATCCCAAGTCTTCACTGTCTACTAGCGTCCCATAGATGGCAACTGGTTGCAAAGTCATTCGTCCGCTGTTGTTTTCCAGGTACAACGCAGTATGATTATAATTTCTATTGTAAAATTTAAGTTATGAGAGCATGAATATGGATCACACTTATTTATATAGTTATAGAAAAAAGAGTGTTGTTTAAAACGGAGGCAATCTGGTTCACCTTTCAACCATCATGGTGTTCTCTCAGCTGCTGACGTCTCCGGAGATGACGTCAGTCTGCCACAGGTCTGCTTGCAATTTAACTGAATGAAAATTGCCTATTACTTACTAATGTAAAGTACAAACATTGGAATCATTTAAAGTGCACACATTATTTTCAGTGAAGAAGACACTAAAAATATTTTCTGCATTGCCCACCGATCTGGGATAATGGCAACGTCAGGAAGGAGAGTCAAGCACAAATATTCGGAAGACTACGTCTAAGTCGGCTTCACTTGTCAAGAAAAAGAGAGCATTGATTATCCACGATGAGTAATTTGTTTCAGAGTCTTGGGGAATACAATGAAGCCGGCCAAGCTGAAACTCCATCTCAGAAGTGTCACCCTGAACTTGGACCGGCTTAGAAGCCTCATACAACTGTAGAGCAACATGAGCGAGGTAACTAAATGATATATCCGTCACTAACAACACAGTACCGAGACAGATAAATGAGGTACATATATTACAAAACATCAGTGTCTAAAGCACAAATAACTCGCACATTGGAGACTAAATTTTATGACGATGTTTCCAGCCTACTTGGACCATTAACTAGTCACACAGATGTGCGAAGGGGAGGGAGCCAGAATATATACGAGAACGGGTGCAGGGACAGGAGTATAACGAGATGAGAAAATAGTATTAAAGTAGTAGCAGTAGTATCAATGGTGGTGGTGGTAATGGTTGGGGGTGGCGGTGGTAGAGGTAGTAGAGGTGGTACTAATAGTAGTAGTAGCAGAAAAACTAGTGCAACAGTGGTAAAGGTGGCAATAAGAAGGTAGTAATGGTGGTGAAAAAAAAGAGGTCGGAAGGTGGAGACTGATAGTAGTGAGTGATAGTAGTAGCAGTAATAGTAGTAGTAGTAGTAGTAGTAGTAGTAGAGGTAGTCTAAGAGCAAGAGGAAAGGAGAGCACTGCAGAAGAGCTAATAGCCCAAGAAGATAGGACCAAATCCTAACAGGGCAAAATTAAATAGGACAGAAACTACCTAGGCAGAAGACAGGGAAAATAAAGAAAATATGAGAAAGGAAAAATGGTAAAGAGAGGAAGACATGAGAAACAGGTCAAATGTAGGTAAGGAATCTTAAGGTAAGATTCCTTACCTTAAGGAATCTTACCGTAAGGAATCATACAGGAGACAAGAATCTTAGGAAGAACTTAAAGCCATCAATGAAATTGAAAGAAACCCAAAATACTTCTTCTCTTATGCCAGATCTTAGGGGAAAACAACATCCACTAATGGACACCTGCTTACACGAGATGGGACCTACACAGATGACAACAAAGAAATGAGTGAGATACTAAAGTCCCAATATTACTCAGTGTTCAGTGTGAAGACTTACTCAGCCCTGTAACAACTTCAGACAGTATTACCAAGGCTGGCTCCTCCTCAGGAAAATTAATGTATAGAAAAAGAATAAAAACAGACAAACATAAACACTTTATTATTTAGAAAATATAAAATATAAAACACTTAAATATGAAATATTAATCCTATATTAAAGAAAATGAAAAATGAAAAATATAAATGATAACTGAATTCAATGCTAATATAAAGCTTGGGTGTCTGGTGATGGTGACACTGCTTGTTGAAATCGTAGCCGTTGCCGATGATGGGGGGGGTCGCAGGTGTTGGTTACAACCCACTGGCTAGTTCTTCACAGTATAGCCTTGAGTATTCTATCCCGATGACAGGAAAGCACGTTCTTTACCGCTGTAATGATGAGGGGTTACGTCCTGCAATTTCATACAGGTGCACAGGTAATTAAATCCAAAAAGGGGAAGTCTCAGGACGTTAGTCCATCTCCATCTGTTCTACTCGTTGATTGGCAGGTGACCCTCTCTGTCATCCAAGCTGGAAAGATAGACAGGTTACCCACTACTTAAGAAATCACTCTCCATGATAAGTACAATACTTAAAGATGTGGTGACTATTACAACAGTCAAATTAGAGCAAGACTGAAAGGACTAAGTTTATTATTGGTCAAAAGTGAAGCTTTCAACCAATAAATCCACTAGAATACAAGGCAGGCATGTACTTACAGTAGTGCTGGGAGCTGTGAGTCTAGTGATTACTGTTTGGACTGGAGCCCCACACGTCACCTTTCGGGGGGGGGAAGAAGGAGGGAAAGGGATAGCAGGAGCTAGACTGACCCTACCTTAACAAGCAGCCGGCAGTCAAACTATCACTTTTGGGGTGGGGGAAAAAAGGCGGGAATAGCGGGAGCTTGACTTACCCTACCTTAACAAGTAGCCGGCAATGAAACTATCACTTTTGGGGAGGGGAAAAAAAAGGTGGGAATAGCGGGAGCTTGACTTACCCTACCTTAACAAGTAGCCGGCAATGAAACTATTGTTACTATATACTCCCTCACTACTCCTATCTATTGAACTTTTCCCTCACACTCCCCCATACCAAGACTTATGGTCAAGGAGTATAAGAAGAATAGGCAAGGAAAAAGTTCTAACATGTGGAAGTCGCGTAAGGCAACAAATCTTCTACTGACTGCCACGACTTAACCAGTCAGAGAAAAAGTTGGATGAACCATTGATATACACAATATGGAACTTAAAAGCCTGGAGTGCCAATGTCCACCTCAAGAGGCGACTGTTGGTTCCCTTAAAAGTTTCTAGGTATATCAAAGGGAGTACCATCATCGTATTGTAGTAACACCGCACCTAAGCCAGTATTGGAGGCATCAGTTCTTAAGCAAAATGTTTTATTAATATCTGGAATCTTAAGAATAGGGTCTTTCGAAAAGATACTTTTAATCTCATTAAACTTTTCCTGAGCTACGTCGGAAAGTTCAAGAGGTTCCTTCACAGACTTTTTAAGGAAGTCGGATAAGATGCCTGTAAGATCAGTAAGGTTCGGGATAAACCGTGCATAAAAATTTACAGAACCAAGAAAGCTACGCATGAGCTTCTTGGTTTTGGGGAATTTAAATTCTAATAAAGCTTTGATCTTACTGGGGAGAGGCTGCAGAGAGTTATTAGAAAGTATCAGTCCAAGATATCTAATCTTGTTATACCCAAGGAAGCATTTCTTCGGCTTGGCAGTGAGGCCATGTGAGCGTAACCTACGCAAAACTGATGTTAATGTTTGGATATGTTCGCCCCACGTGCATGTCATTACGTAAATGTTATCAAAATAAACTGAAACATTTGGCATATTACCCAAGACCTTTCTCATCAGTCTCACGTAGGTAGCACAGGCAGTTACCAAACCGAAGGGCATAGTTCTGTATTGCATCAGTCCTTGGTGTGTAGGAAAAGCGGTGTACTGCTTAGAAGAAGGATCTAACATTACTTGATGATATGCCTGCGCAATATCAATCTCTGAAAAGAAGGAAGCGTTATAAAATTTGTGTAGATCGCTATCTATTAAGGGCATAGGCTCAGCATCCCACCGAGTTATAGCATTAAGGCCTCTGAAGTCAATAGCAAGTCTCAGGACGTTAGTCCATCTTCATCAGTTCTACTCGTTGATTGGCAGGTGACCCTCTCTGTCATCCAAGCTGGAAAGATAGACAGATTACCCACTGCTTAAGAAATCACTCTCCATGATAAGTACAATACCTAAAAGATGTGGTGACTATTACAACAGTCAACTTAGAACAAGACTGAAAGGACTAAGTTTATTATTGGTCAAAAGTGAAGCTTTCAACCAATAAATCCACTAGAATACAAGGCAGGCATGTACTTACAGTAGAGCTGGGAGCTGTGAGTCTAATGATTACTGTTTGGACCAGAGCCCCACACGTCACCTTTCGTGGAAGGGGGGGGGGGAAAGAAGGAGGGGAAGGGATAGCGGGAGCTAGACTGACCCTACCTTAACAAGCAGCCGGCAGTCAAACTATCACTTTCGGGGTGGGGGAAAAAAGGCGGGAATAGCAGGAGCTTGACTTACCCTACCTTAACAAGTATCCGGCAATGAAACTATTGTTACTATATACTCCCTCGCTACTCCTATCTATTGAACTTTTCCCTCACATTCAGCGAGCCGTTAACCAGACTAAAGGTCGATAATCCAGATGATTTTTTTATGACCGAGACCCAAAATTTGGTCATTTAAAAAATCTCTGATATTATCCTAACACCACAAGATTTCAGAAAGGCAATTAATGACATGCTCATGTACTCTGCCCCAGGCCCGGACTCACAGAACTCCGTGTTCATCAAGAGCTGCTATAAACCCCTGTCACGTGCCTTCAACATTCTATGGAGAGGGAACATGGACACAGGAGTTATCCTTCAGTCACTAAAAACAACAGACAGTCCCACTTTATAAAGGTGGGAGCAAAGCAATTGCAAAGAACTACAGATTGATTGCACTAACATCCCATATCATAAAAATCTTTGAGATGGTTCTAAGAAGCAAGATCGCCAATCACCTAGATACACATCAATTACACAACCCAGGGCAACACGGGTTTAGAGCAGGTCGCTCCTGCCTGTCCCAGCTACTGAACCACTATGACAAGGTCCTGGATGCTTTAGAGGATAAACAAAATGAAGATGTAGTATACACAGACTTTGCGAAAGCTATCGACAAGTGCGACAACTGTGTAATAGCGGTCAAAATGCGTGATAAAGGAATAAGAGGTAAAGTTGGTAGATGGATCTATAACTTCCTAACAAATAGAACACAAAGAGTAATAGTAAACAGAGTAAAATCTGAGGCAGCTACAGTGAAAAGCTCTGTTCCACAAGGCACAGTATTCGTTCCAATCCTGTTCCTCATCCTCATATCTGACCCGAATTGCCGAATTGCCATGAGTGCCTTCCATCGAAGACTCCAAGCGGACATGAGCCAAATCTTCAAAAGGGCCATTGAAAACAATATGAAGTTCAGTGAAGAAAAAATTCAACTACTCAAATATGGAAAACTTGAAGAAATTAAAACTGTATCAGGGTACACAACAAATTCTAAACACACAATAGAGAAAAAATTGATATGAAGGACCTGAGAGTGATAATGTCAGAGGATCTAACTTTCAAAGATCACTACAACGTACCTACCTCATCTGCTAAATAAATAATACGATGGATAATAAGAACCTTCAAAACTATGGACGCCAAGCCATGAGGATTCCCTTCAAATCGCTTGCTCTCTCTAGGTTGGAATACTGCTGTACACTAACTGCCCTCTTCAAGGCTGGTGATATTGCTGATCAAGCACCTAAATTACTGGGAACAGTTGAAGTCTCTTTATTTGTATTCCCTGGAACGCAGGGGAGAAAGATACATAATAATTTACAATTGCACACGAAAACTGCACACGAAAATCACTCCCTACGAAAGCAAAAGACTCGGCATGAGATGCAACATTCCCCCAATGAAAAGCAGGGGAGCAACGAATACACTAAGAGACAATACAATAAGTGTCAGGGGTCCAAGACTGTTCAACTGCCTCCCAGCATACATAAGGGGGATTACCAATAGACCCCTGGCTGTCTTCAAGAAGGCGCTGGACAGGCACCTGACCAGCCGGGCTGTGGTTCGTGCGTCGGTTTTCGAGCGGACAACAGTAACAGCCTGGTTGATCAGACCCTGATCCACCACGAGGTCTGGTCTCAGACCGGGCTTCCAGGGCGTTGACCCCAGAAACCCTCTCCAGGTATACTCCAGGTATACCTCTTCTCCTGTCCCACATTTTTATTACCTTTCCTGTCTTCTGCCTAGGTGGGTTCTGTCAAGTGGGGTTTTGTCCTACTAGAATTTGATCCCACCCTCGTGGGACAGTATTCTCCTGCAGTGCTCGTTTTTTTTCTCTGTTCTTAGACTATTACTTCTACGACTACTACTACTATTACTACCACTACTATCTCTGTGACTTCACTCTCTGACCCCCTTTTTGCACCACCACTGCTACTTTTTATTGCCACCTTTATCATCATTGTTGCAATATTTTTTTCTATCATTACTTCTATCAGCACTTTAGTACTATTCCTCCCTCTCGATACACTACTCCTGTCCCTCCCAACTCTCGTATATACTCTGGCTCCCTCCCTTCACGCTTCTGTCTGACTAGTTAATGGTCAGAGGTGGACCAAAAAGTTGTCATAAATGTTAGTCTCCTATATGCGGGTTATTTGCGTATTGTTCCAGTCACGGTATTGTTCCTTTTTATTCATCATCAGTGACCAAGTTGTGTATGAAATAAATAAGTCCCCCATTGTTTGTCATACAGTTGGATGAATCGACTGATGTCACATTGTGCTCTCAACTACTGATGTTCGCAAGATACATGGTTGAGGGAGAGTTCAAAGACGAGTTTTTTTTTGTTGTTGTTGTTGTTAGACTCTGGATACCACTATAAAGACTGAGGATGTGATCGAAATTACGAACAATTTCTTTCATGAACGTTGTTTGGGTTGGGTTAATCTTGTGGTGTCGCCCTGATTGAACACCTGCCATGGTGGGCTCACCATCAGGCTCTTAACAAGATTTTACCAGGACGTGGGTTTCGATTTTGATGTGTTTCTGTTCTACAATTTTTCCATGGAGAGTGTGAGAGAGAGAGAGAGAGAGAGAGAGAGAGAGAGTTGGATTCATTTCTCAGTGCTAAAGGGAAAGATTTCCGAAATATATTGATGCAGTGAAGTCTACAAGTTGCGGATCATGTCGATATATTTGGAATCTTCAACAAAATGAATCTTGAGCTGCAGTTAAAAGTTGCAAATCTGTTTTCTCACCAAGACATCATTAAGGCTTTTCTTGACAAGTGTGGATGACGTGCTCGGGAAAATAAGGAAACAATTCGGATGCTAATACTCAGTCATTTACGGAATGTACGGGACGAATTCCATCGATACTTTCCTGAGGTGGACAGCACAAGGTATGGGTTATCTTTCATCAGGACCCCATTCAACACAGATGTTAAGATCATTCCAGAGGACCTGTAGGAGTTCTTGGATCTGGAAAATAATTTGGCGGCTAAAGTCGTGCTCCAGCAATTGATTATGCATCCGTTTTGGGCCAGCGTAACTGCAGTTACCCAAATCCCAAATAAGAACATAAGAAAGGAGGACACTGCAGCAGGCCTGTTGGCCCATACTAGGCAGGTCCTTAACAATCCATCCCACTAACAAAACATTTGCCCAACCCAATTTTCAATGCTCCCCAAGAAATAAGGTCTGATAACTCTATCAGTTTGATTTCTCTTCCCATTTGCATCAACTTGTATGTGAGGAACTGGATTTTTGTATTTGTTTCACAGTAAAATCAAAATGAGGAATCGGCTTGCAGTGCAAAATAGTGTTCATAGTTCATAATCAGGTACAACTCCAAACACTAGAAAGCTTGTCAGACAGAACTGAAATAGGTTCAGAACAACTATGTAAAATCATCATGAATAAATTGAGCTTGATAAACTGGTTGTAGGCTGAAAGCATCTCCCTCACCCTGTACGTTCACAGCACCTCCATCACCCTGTACGTTCACAGCACCTCCCTCACCCTGTATGTTCACAGCACCTCCATCACCCTGTACGTTCACAGCACCTCCCTCACCCTGTATGTTCACAGCACCTCCATCACCCTGTACGTTCACAGCACCTCCCTCACCCTGTATGTTCACAGTATGTTCACAGCACCTCCATCACCCTGTACGTTCACAGCACCTCCCTCACCCTGTATGTTCACAGCACCTCCCTCAACCTGTACGTTCACAGCACCTCCCTCACCCTGTATGTACACAGCACCTCCTTCACCCTGTACGTTTACAGCACCTCCCTCACCCTGTACGTTCACAGCACCTCCCTCACCCTGAACGTTCACAGCACCTCCCTCACCCTGTACTTTCACAGCACCTCCCTCACCCTGTAGGTTTACAGTACCTCCCTCACCCTATACACTCACCGTACCTCCCTCAACCTATAAGTTCACAGCACCTCCCTCACCCTGTACTTTCACAGCACCTCCCTCACCCTGTAGGTTTACAGCACCTCCCTCACCCTATACACTCACCGTACCTCCCTCAACCTATAAGTTCACAGCACCTCCCTCACCCTGTACGTTCACAGGCATCTCCCTCAACCTGTATGTTCACAGCACCTTCCTCACCCTGTACGTTCACAGCACCTCTCTCACCCTGTAATTTCACAGAACCTCCCTCACCCTGTACGTTCACAGCACCTTCCTCACCCTGTACGTTCACAGCACCTCTCTCACAATGTTAGTTCAGAATACCACCCTAACACTGTACGTTCACAGCACCTCCCTCACCCTACACGCTCAGAACACCTCCCTCACACTGTACGTTCACAGCACCTCCCTCACCCTGTAAGTTTACAGCACCTCCTTCACACTGTACGTTCACAGCACCTCCCTCAGCCAGTACGTTCACAGAACCTCCATCACCCTGTACGTTCACAGCACCTCCCTTACCCTGTACGTTCACAGCATCTCCCTCATCCTGTACGTTCACAATACCTCCCTCACCCTGTACGTTCACAGCACCTCCCTCAGCCTGTACGTTCACAGCATCTTCCTCACAATGTAAGTTCACAGCTCCTTCCTCACTCTGCACGTTCACAGCACCTCCCTAATCCCGTATGTTCACAGCACCGCCCTCACACTGAACGTTCATAAACACCTCCCTCATCCTGTACGTCTCATTTATGACACTAGGCTCTGAAGAACGTCTCCTTCATGACACTAGGCTCTGAAGAATGTCTCCTTTGTGACACTACACTCTGAAGAACGTCTCCTTCATGACACTAGACTCTGAAGAACGTCTCTTTCATAGCACTACGTTCTGAAGAACGTCTCCTTCATGACACTAGGCTCTGAAGAACGTCTCCTTCATGACACTAGACTGCAAAGAATGTCTCTTTCATGACACTAGACACTGAAGACCGTCTCCTTCATGACACTAGACTCTGAAGAACGTCTCCTTCATAACACTAGTCTCTGAAGAGCGTCTCCTTCATGACACTAGACTCTGACGAACGTCTCCTTCACGAAAATTGGCTCTGAAGAACATCTTGTTCACAACATTAGGCTCTGAAGAACGTCTCCTTCATGACACTAGACTCTGAAGAATGTCTCCTTCAAGAAAATTGGCTCTGAAGAACATCTTGTTCACAACACTAGGCTCTGAAGAACGTCTCCTTCATGACACTAGACTATAAAGAACGTCTCCTTCATGACACTAGACTCTGAAGAACGTCTCCTTCATAACACTAGACACTGAAGAACGTCTCCATCATGACATAAGGTTCCAGAGAACGTCTCCTTCATGACACTAGGCTCTGAAGAACGTCTCCTTCATGATACTAGGCTCTGAAGAACGTCTCCATCGTGACATTAGGCTCTGAAGAACGTCTCCTTCATGACACTAGATTCTGAAGAACGTCTCATTCATAACATTATTAGACTATGAAGAACGTATCCTCCATGACAGAAGACAATGAAGAACGTCTCCTTCATGACGTTAGGCTGTGAAGAACGTCTCCTTCATGACACTAGGCTCTGAAAAACGTCTCCTTCATGACACTAGGCTCTGAAGAATGTCTCCTTCGTGACACTAGCCTCTGAAGAGCGTCTCCTTCCTGACACTAGATTCTGAAGAACGTCTCCTTCATGAAACTAGGCTCTGAAGATCGTCTCCTTGATGACACTAGACTTTGAAGAACGTCTCCTTCATGACACTAGATTCTGAAGAACGTCTCCTTCATGACATTATTAGACTATGAAGAACGTATCCTCCATGACAGAAGACAATGAAGAACGTCTCCTTCATGACGTTAGGCTCTGAAGAATGTCTCCTTCATGGCACTAGACTCTTTAGAACATCTCTTTCGTGACACTAGACACTGAAGAATGTCACCTTCATGACAATTTGATCTGAAGAACATCATGTTCATGACAATAGGCTCTGAAGAACGTCTTCAAGACAATAGGCTCTGAGGAACATCTCTTTCATTACACTAGGTTTTGAAGAACTTCTCCTTCGTGACACTAGGCTCTGAAGAACAACTCCTGCATGACACTAGACTGAAGAACGTCTCCTTCATGATACTAGGCTCTGAAGAACGTCTCCTTCATGACACTAGGCTCTGAAGAACGTCTACTTCATGACACTAGGCTCTGCAGAACGTCTCCTTCATGATGCTAGGCTTTGAAGAACGTCTCCTTCATGACATTAGGCTCTGAAGAACGTATCCTTCATGACACTAGGCTCTGAAGAACGTCTCCTTCACAACACTAGGCTCTGACGAACGTCTCCTTGACACTAGGCTCTGAACAACGTCTCCTTCATGACACTAGACATTAAAGAACGTCCCCATCATGACATTAGGCTCTGAAGAACGTCTCCTTCATGACAATATAGACTCTGAAAAAATTTCCTTCATAACACTAGGCTTTGAAGAAAGTCTCCTTCTTAACACTAGGCTCTGAAAAACGTCTCCCTGACACTAGGCTCTGAAGAACATCTCCTTCATGACACTAGACTCTGAAGAACGTCTACTTCATGGCACTAGGGTCTGTAGAACGTCTCCGTCATGACACTAGGCTCTGAAGAACGTCTCCTTCATGACACTAAGCTCTGAAGAACGTATACTTCATGACAATGGTCTCTGAAGAACATCTCCTTCATGGCACGAGGGTCTGAAGAACGTCTCTTTCATGACACTAGATGCTGAAGAACGTCTCCTTCATGACACTAGGCTCTGAAAAACGTCTCCTTCATTACACTAGGCTCTGAAGAACGTCTCCTTCATGATAGTAGGCTTTGAAGAACGTCTCCATCATGACACAAGGCTCTGAAGACATCTCCTTCATGACACTAGACTATGAAGAACGTCTCCTTCATGACATTAGGCTCTGAAGAACGTCTCCTTCATAACACAAGACACTGAAGAACGTCACCTTTATTGTGGCAACGTTTCGCTCTCCAGGAGCTTTATCAAGCCATTACAAACAATACATGGACAGAGAGGGTATATAAAGGCTCAGAGTGAGGTGAATACTAGTGAGGTACCATTTCGATGTTCACTAGTGGTAGTAGTAGTAGTAGTAGTGGTAGTAATTCATGTACGAATTAATTGCTAACGTCTCCTTCATGACGCTAGGCTCTGAAGAACGTCTAGTTTATGAAACTAAGCTCTGACGACCATCCCCATCGTGACACTAGGCTCTGAAGAACGTCTCCTTCATGACACTAGACTCTGAAGAAAGTCTCTTTCATGACACTAGGCTCTGAAGAACGTTCCTTCATGACACTAGGCCGTGAAGAACGTCTCCTTTGTGACACAAGAGACTGAAGAACGTCTCTTTCATGACATTAGGCTCTGAAGAAGGTATCTTTCATGACACTAGGCTCTGAAGAACGTCTCCTTCATGACACTAGGCTCGGAAAAATATCTCCTTCATGACATTAGGCTCTGAAGAACGTCTCTTTCATGAAACTAGGCTCTGAAGAACATCTCCTTCATGACACTAGGCTCTAAACGACGTCTCCTTCATGATACTAGGCTCTGAAGAACGTCTCCATCGTGACAGTAGGCTCTGAAGAACGTTTCCTTCAAGACACTAGACTCTGAAGAACGTCTCTGTCATGACATCAGGCTGTGAAGAACGTCTCTGTCATGACATTAGGCCTTGAAGAACGTCTCCTTCATGACACAAGACACTGAAGGACGTCTCCTTCATGATACTAGGCTCTGAAGAACGTCTCCAACGTGAATCTAGAATCTGAAGAACGTTTCCTTCATTACACTCGGCTCTGAAGAACGTCTCCTTCATGACACTAGGCCCTGAAGAACGTCTCCTTCATGACACAAGAGACTGGAGAACGTCTCCTTCATGACACTAGGATCTGAAGAACGTCTCCTTAATGACACTAGGCTCTGAAGAACGTCTCTTTCATGACACAAGGCTCTGAAGAACGTCTCCTTCATGACACTAGGCCCTGAAGAACGTCTCCTTTATGACACTAGACTCTGAAGGATGTCTCCTTCATGACAATATGATCTGAAGAACATCATGTTCATGACAATAGGCTCTGAAGAACGTCTTCTTGAAGACAATAGGCTCTGAAGAACATCTCCTTCATGGCACTAGGCTCTGAAGAACATCTCCTTCATGACACTAGGCTCTCAAAAACGTCTCCTTCATGAAACTAGGCTCTGAAGAACGTCTCCTTCATGTTAGTAGACTTTGAAGAACGTCTCCATCATTACACTAGGCTCTGAAGAACATGTCCTTCATGAAACTATACTCTGAAGAACGTCTCCTTCATGACGTTAGGCTCTGAAAAACATCTCCTTCATGACACTAGGCTCTCAAAAACGTCTCCTTCATGAAACTAGGCTCTGAAGAACGTCTCCTTGATGTTAGTAGACTTTGAAGAACGTCTCCATCATTACACTAGGCTCTGAAGAACATGTCCTTCATGAAACTATACTCTGAAGAACGTCTCCTTCATGACGTTAGGCTCTGAAGAGCGTCTCCTTTATGATACTAGGCTCTGAAGAACGTCTCCATCGTGACACTAGGCTCTGAAGAACGTCTCTTTCATGACACTAGACTCTCAAGAAAGTCCCTTTCATGACAATAGGCTCTGAAGAACGTTCCTTCGTGACACTAGGCCGTGAAGAACGTCTCCTTTATGACACTAGAGACTGAAGAACGTCTCCTTCATGACATTAGGCTCTGAAAAACGTATCCTTCATGACACTAGGCTCTGAAGAACGTCTCCTTCATGACACTATGCTCTGAAGAGCGTCTCCTTCATGATACTAGGCTCAGAAAAACATCTCCTTCATCACATTAGGCTCTGAAGAACGACTCCTTCATGACACTAGGCTCTGAAGTACGTCTATTTCATGATACTAGGTTCGGAAGAACGTCTCCATTGTGACACTAGGCTCTGAAGAACGTTTCCTTCATGACATTAGACTCTGAAGAACGTCTCTGTCATGACATTAGGCCCTGAAGAACGTCTCCTTCATGACACAAGACATGACACAAGACACTGAAGAACGTCTCCTTCATGACACAAGACATGACACAAGACACTGAAGAACGTCTCCTTCATGATACTAGGCTCTGAAGAACATTTCCTTCATTATGCTCGGCTCAGAAAAACATCTCCTTCATGACATTAGGCTCTGAAGAACGTCTCTTTCATGGCACTAGGCTCTGAAGAACGTCTCCTTCATGACACTAGGCTCTGAAGAACGTCTCCTTCATGACACTAGACTCGAAGAACGTCTCTCTCATTACATTAGGCTCTGAAGAACGTCTCTGTCATGACATTAGGCCCGGAAGACCGTCTCCTTCATGACATAAGACACTGAAGAACGTCTCCATCGTGACTCTAGACTCTGAAGAACATTTCCTTCATTATGCTCGGCTCAGAAAAACATCTCCTTCATGACATTAGGCTCTGAAGAACGTCTCTTTCATGGCACTAGGCTCTGAAGAACGTCTCCTTCATGACACTAGGCTCTGAAGAACGTCTCCTTCATGACACTAGACTCTGAAGAACGTCTCTCTCATTACATTAGGCTCTGAAGAACGTCTCTGTCATGACATTAGGCCCGGAAGACCGTCTCCTTCATGACACAAGACACTGAAGAGCGTCTCCTTCATTGATACTAGGCTCTGAAGAACTTCTCCACCGTGACACTAGTCTCTGAAGAACATGTCCTTCATGACACTATACTCTGAAGAACGTCTCCTTCATGACGTTAGGCTCTGAAGAACGCCTCTTTCATGACACTAGACTCTCAAGAAAGTCTCTTTCATGACACTAGGCTCTGAAGAACGTTCCTTCATGACACTAGGCCGTGAAGAACGTTTCCATCGTGACATTAGGCTCTGAAAATCGTATCCTTCATGACACTAGGCTCTGATGAACGTCTCCTTCATGACACTATGCTCTGAAGAACGTCTCCTTCATGATACTAGGCTCAGAAAAACATCTCCTTCATCACATTAGGCTCTGAAGAACGTCTCTTTCATGACACTAGAATCTGAAGAATGTCTCCTTCTTGATAATATGATCTGAAGAACATCATGTTCATGACAATAGGCTCTGAAGAACGTCTTCTTGAAGACAATAAGCTCTGAAGAACATCTCCTTCATAGCACTAGGCTCCGAAGAACTTCTTCTTGACACTAGATGTTGAAGAACGTCTCCATCATGACATTAGGCTCTGAAGAACGTCTCCTTGATGAAACTAGGCTCTGAAAAACGTCTCCTTCATGACACTAGGCTCTGAAGAACGTCTCTTTCACGTTAGTAGGTTTTGAAGAACGTCTCCATCATGACACTAGGCTCTGAAGAACATGTCCTTCATGACACTATACTCTGAAGAACGTCTCCTTCATGACGTTAGGCTCTGAAGAACGTCTCTTTTATGATACTAGGCTCTGAAGAACGTCTCCATCGTGATACTAGGCTCTGAAGAACGTCTCTTTCATGACACTAGACTCTCAAGAAAGCCTCTTTCATGACACTAGGCTCTGAAGAACTTTCCTTCATGACACTAGGCCGTGAAGAACGTCTCCATCGTGACACTAGGCTCTGAAGAACGTCTCCTTCATGAAACTAGACTCTGAAGAAAGTCTTTTTCATGACACTAGGCTCTGAAGAACGTTCCTTCATGACACTAGGCCGTGAAGAACGTCTCCTTCAGGACATTAGGCTCTGAAAAACGTATCCTTCATGACACTAGGCTCTGAAGAACGTCTTCTTCATGACACTATGCTCTGAAGAGCGTCTCCTTCATGATACTAGGCTCAGAAAAACATCTCCTTCATCACATAAGGCTCTGAAGAACGTCTCTTTCATGAAACTAGGCTCTGAAGCACGTCTCCTTCATGACACTAGGCTCTGAAGAACGTTTCCTTCATGACACTAGACTCTGAAGAACGTCTCTGTTATGACATTAGGCTCTGAAGAACGTCTCTGTCATGATATTAGGCCCTGAAGAACGTCTCCTTCATGACACAAGACATG
Source organism: Cherax quadricarinatus (assembly GCF_038502225.1). Lineage (NCBI taxonomy): Eukaryota > Metazoa > Arthropoda > Malacostraca > Decapoda > Parastacidae > Cherax > Cherax quadricarinatus. The sequence goes on along the minus strand of NW_027195854.1, from coordinate 30,680 downwards.
ACACAAGACATGACACAAGACACTGAAGAACGTCTCCTTCATGATACTAGGCTCTGAAGAATGTCTCCGTCGTGACTCTAGACTCTGAGGAACGTCTCCTTCATTACACTAGGCCCTGAAGAACGTGTCCTTCATGACACTAGAGACTAAAGAACGTTTCCTTTATGACACTTGGCTCTGAAGAACGTCTCCTTCATTATTCTAGGCTCAGAAAAACATCTTCATGACATTAGGCTCTGAAGAACGTCTCTTTCATGACACTAGGCTCTGAAGAACGTCTCCTTCATGACACTAGACTCTGAAGGACGTCTCCTTCATGATACTAGGCTCTGAAGAACGTCTCCTTCATGACAATAGACTCTGAAGAACGTCTCTCTCATTACATAAGGCTCTGAAGAACGTCTCTGTCATGACATTAGGCCCGGAAGACCGTCTCCTTCATGGCACAAGACACTGAAGAGCGTCTCCTTCATGATACTAGGCTCTGAAAAACGTCTCCATCGTGACACTAGACTCTGAAGAACGTCTCCATGACACTAGGCTCTGAAGAAAGTCTCCTTCATGACACTAGGCCCTGAGGAACGTCTTTTTTATGACACTAGAGACTGAAGAACATCTCCTTCATGACACTAGGCTCTGAAGAACGTCTCCTTCATGACACTAGGCTCTGAAGAACGTTTCGTGCATAACACTAGGCTCTGAAGAACTTCTCCTTCAGGACACTAGGCTCTAGAAAACGTCTTCTTCATGACACTAGGCTCAGAAAAACATCTCCTTCATGACACTAGGCTCTGAAGAACGTCTCCTTCATTATTCTAGGCTCAGAAAAACATCTCCTTCATGACACTAGGCTCTGAAGAACGTCTCCTTCATGGCAATAGGCTCTGAAGAACGTCTCCTTCCTGAAACTAGGCTCTGAAGAACATCTCCTTCAAGACACTAGTCTCTGAAGAACGTCACCTTCATGACATTAGGCTCTGAGGAACGGCTCCCTCATAACACTAGGCTCTGAGGAACATCTCTTTCGTGAAACTAGACTCTGAAGAATGTCTCCTTCATGACAATATGATCTGAAGAACACCTTGTTCATGACAATAGGCTCTGAAGAACGTCTTCTTCAAGACAATAGGCTCTGAAGAACATCTCCTTCATGACACTATGCTCTGAAGAACAACTCCTTCATGACACTAGACTGAAGAACGTCTCCTTCATGACAGTAGAGACTGAAGAACGTCTCCTTCGTGACACTAGGCTCTGAAGAATGTCTCCTTCATGATACTAGGCTCTGAAGAACAACTCCTTCATGACACTAGACTAAAGAACGTCCCCTTCATGACACTAAGCTCTGAAGAACGTCTCCTTCATGATACTAGGCTCTGAAGAACGTCTCCTTCATGACACTAGGCGCTGAAAAAGTCTCCTTCATAACACTAGGCTCTGAAGAACATCTCCTTGTCACTAGGCTCTGAAGAACGTCTCCTTCATGACAATAGACTCTAAAGAACGTCTCTGTCATGACATTAGGCTCTGAAGAACATCTCCTTCATGACAATAGTCTCTGAAAAACATCTCCTTCATAACGCTAGGCTCTGAAGAACGTCTCCTTCATAACACTAGGCTCTGAAGAACGTCTCCTTGACACTAGGCTCTGAAGAACGTCTGCTTCATGACTCTGGACTCTGCAGAACGTCTCCTTCATGGCACTAAGGTCTGAAGAACGTCTCCTTCATGACACTACATGCTGAAGAACGTCTCCTTCATGACATTAGGCTCTGAAGAACGTCTCCTTCATGACACTAGGCTCTGAGAAACGTCTCCTTCATGACACTAGGCGCTGAAAAAGTCTCCTTCATAACACTAGGCTCTGAAGAACGTCTCCTTGTCACTAGGCTCTGAAGAACGTCTCCTTCATGACAATAGACTCTAAAGAACGTCTCTGTCTTGACATTAGGCTCTGAAGAACATCTCCTTCATGACAATAGTCTCTGAAAAACATCTCCTTCATAACGCTAGGCTCTGAAGAACGTCTCCTTCATAACACTAGGCTCTGAAGAACGTCTCCTTGACACTAGGCTCTGAAGAACGTCTGCTTCATGACTCTGGACTCTGCAGAACGTCTCCTTCATGGCACTAAGGTCTGAAGAACGTCTCCTTTATGACACTAGATGCTGAAGAACGTCTCCTTCATGACATTAGGCTCTGAAGAACGTCTCCTTCATGACACTAGGCTCTGAGAAACGTCTCCTTCATGACACTAGGCTCTGAAGAACGTTTCCTTCATGACATTAGGCTCTGAAGAACGTCTCCTTCATGACACAAGACACTGAAGAACGTCTCCTTCATGACACTGGGCTCTGAAGAACGTCTCCTTCATGACACTAGGCCGTGAAGAACGTCTCCTTTGTGGCACTAGAGACTGAAGAACGTCTCCTTCATGACATTAGGCTCTGAAGAACGTATCCTTCATGACACTAGGCTCTGTAGAACGTCTCTGTCATGACACTAGGCTCTGAAGAACGTCTCCTTCATGATACTAGGCTCTGAAAAACATCTCCTTCATGACATTAGGCTCTGAAGAACGTCTCTTTCATGACACTAGGCTCTGAAGAACGTCTCCATCATGACACTAGGCCGTGAAGAACGTCTCCTTTGTGGCACTAGAGACTGAAGAACGTCTCCTTCATGACATTAGGCTCTGAAGAACGTATCCTTCATGACACTAGGCTCTGTAGAACGTCTCTGTCATGACACTAGGCTCTGAAGAACGTCTCCTTCATGATACTAGGCTCTGAAAAACATCTCCTTCATGACATTAGGCTCTGAAGAACGTCTCCTTCATGACACTAGACTCTGAAGAACGTCTCTGTCTTGACACTAGGCTCTGAAGAACGTCTCTCTAATGACATTAGGCCCTGAAGAACGTCTCCTTCATGACACAAGACACTGAAGAACGTCTCCTTCATGACACTAGTCTCTGAAGAACGTCTTCACGCGATGAGGCGATGAGTCTTTTTCGTTTTTTGTTTCGTTTCTCTTTCTTTGAAACAGTAAGTGACTTAAACCCCGACTGTTGTGACAAGAGAGACATCTCTCACCACCTGAATGAGAGACTTTACATCTCTGTCTGCGAAGTGGCCAGAGATATGTCTCATTACACCGGCCGGGTTCTCCATCCATGACTGCTGAGATGATGAACATTCCCAGCTGAGGTGACACTCCACTGATGCATTGAATTCTATAATCGTACCATATAAACACACATTCCTCTTCCACTCCTCGCCATTTCTCGTCATTTCTCTCTCACTTCTTGTCATTCCATTCACACTCCTCATCATTCCTTTCACACTCCTCGTCATTCCTTTCACACTGCTCGTGATTCCTTTCACACTCGCCATTCCTTTCACAATCCCCATCATTCCTTTCACGCTTCTAGTCCTTTCACACTCATAGTCATTCCTTTCACACTCGTCATTCCTTTCACACTCCTTGTCATTCCTTTCACACTCCTCGTCATTCCTCCTGCACTCCTCGTCATTCCTCTCTCACTCCTCGTCATTCCTCCTTCACTCCCCATCATTTCTCTCCTCCTCGTCATTCCTCCGCACTCCTCGTCATTTCTCCCTCACTCCTCGTCATTCCTCCCTCACTCCTCGTCATTCCTCCCTCACTCCTCGTCATTCCTCCCTCACTCATCATTCCTCTCTCACTCCTCGTCATTCCTCCCTCACTCCTCGTCATTCCTCCCTTATCCACGTCATTCCTCCCTCACTCCTCGTCATTCCTCCCGCATTCCTCGTCATTCCTCCCGCACTCCTTGTCATTCCCCCCGCACTCTTCGTCATTCCTCCCGCACTCCTCGTCATTCCTCACTTACTCCTCGTCATTCCTCCCTTACTCTTCGTCATTCCTCTCTCACTCCTCGTCATTCCTCTCTCGCTCCTCGTCATTCCTCTCTCACTACTCTTCATTCCTCTCTCACTCCTCGTCATCCCTCCCTCTCTCGTCAATCCTCTCTCACACCTCTTCATTCCTCTCTCACTCCTCGTCATTCCTCCCTCACTCCTCGTCATTCCTCCCGCATTCCTCGTCATTCCTCCCGCACTCCTTGTCATTCCCCCCGCACTCTTCGTCATTCCTCCCGCACTCCTCGTCATTCCTCCCGCACTCCTCGTCATTCCTCCCTCACTCCTCGTCATTCCTCCCTCACTCGTCATCCCTCCCTCTCTCGTCAATCCTCTCTCGCATTTCTTCATTCCTCTCTCCTTGCCATTCCTCTCTCACTCCTCGTCGTTCCTCTCTCACTCCTCGTCATTCCTCCCTCACTTCTCGTCATTCCTCCCTCGCTCCTCGTCATTCCTCTCTCACTCCTCGTCATTCCTCCCTCACTTCTCGTCATTCCTCTCTCACTCCTCGTCATTCCTCTCTCACTCCTCGTCATTCCTCTCTCGCTCCTCGTCATTCCTCTCTCGCTCCTCGTCATTCCTCTCTCGCTCCTCGTCATTCCTCTCTCGCTCCTCGTCATTCCTCTCTCGCTCTTCGTCGTTCCTCTCTCACTCCTCGTCATTCCTCCCTCACTCCTCGTCATTCCTCTCTCACTCCTCGTCATTCCTTTCTCACTCCTCGTCATTCCTCTCACTCCTCGCCATCCCTCCCTCTCTCGTCAATCCTCTCTCGCGCTTCTTCATTCCTCTCTCCTCTTCATTCCTCTCTCACTCCTCGTCATTCCTCTCTCACTCCTCGTCATTCCTCTCTCACTCCTCGTCATTCCTCCCTCTCTCCTCTTCATTCCTCTCTCACTCCTCGTCATTCCTCTCTCACTCCTCGTCATTCCTCTCTCACTCCTCGTCATTCCTCTCTCACTCCTCGTCATTCCTCTCTCACTCCTCGTCATTCCACTCTCACTCCTCGTCATTCCTTTCTCACTCCTCGTCATTCCTCTCTCACTCCTCGTCATTCCTCTCACACTCATCATTCTTCTCTCCATCTTTTGTTCTCATTATTAATCACCATTACCTCCTCCCTCAAGCATATCTTCCTTCATTCCTTTCTTCCTTAAACACTCTCCTGCCTTTATCTCTTTCTCCTTCACTTCCTCCCTCTCTCTCTCTCTCTCTCTCTCTCTCTCCTTTTATATACTCTACACTGCCACTCCTTCCTGCATACCTCCATCTACACTGCCACTCCTTCCTGCATACCTCCATCTACACTGCCACTCCTTCCTGCATACCTCCATCTACACTGCCACTCCTTCCTGCATACCTCCATCTACACTGCCACTCCTTCCTGGATACCTCCATCTACACTGCCACTCCTTCCTGCATACCTCCATCTACACTGCCACTCCTTCCTGCATACCTCCATCTACACTGCCACTCCTTCCTGCATACCTCCATCTACACTGCCACTCCTTCCTGCATACCTCCATCTACACTGCCAATCCTTCCTGCATACCTCCATCTACACTGCCACTCCTTCCTGCATACCTCCATCTACACTGCCACTCCTTCCTGCATACCTCCATCTACACTGCCACTCCTTCCTGCATACCTCCATCTACACTGCCAATCCTTCCTGCATACCTCCATCTACACTGCCACTCCTTCCTGCATACCTCCATCTACACTGCCACTCCTTCCTGCATACCTCCATCTACACTGCCAATCCTTCCTGCATACCTCCATCTACACTGCCACTCCTTCCTTCCTTCTTACCTCCATCTACACTGCTCACCCTCACTTCCTCCTTACCTCAGTTTACACTGAAAAATAAATGTTATGGTGAGACCTGCCTGTTCCCTCCCTCGACATTATCCCTCCCTCCCTCCCTCCCTCCCTCCCTCCCAACCTCCATCTATAAGGCTTTCGCCACCATTGTCCATTTGTGTGAACAATACCATTAAGCAAAATAAAAAAACATTCTCGCTGTTAAAATGCTGAGTGGATTTGTAAGCTCAGTAATGCACTCGCTCAGTTAAGTCGCTAATTTAAGCCTACGCAAAACAATGAAGCATTGTGCAGCGTTGAGTGATGTTCAAAATACTTTTATCGTTTTGTGTCGTGTTGCAAGGACCGCTGCCTGCTGCTTGTTGTCGTGTTGCAGGGACCGTTGCCTGGCACTTGTTGTCGTGTTGCAGGGATCGCTGCCTGCTGCTTGTTATATTGCATGGACCGCTGCCTGCTGCTTGTCGTGTTGCAGGGACCGCTGCCTGCTGCTTGTTATATTGCATGGACCGCTGCCTGGTGCTTGTTGTCGTGTTGAAGGAACTGCTGCCTTTTGCTTATCGGGCTGCAGGGATCGCTGCCTGGAACTTGTCGTGTTGCTGGGACTGCTGCCTGGTACTTGTGTTGTAGGGACCGCTGCCTGGTTCCTGTCGTGTTGTAGGAATTGCTGCTTGGTACTTGTCGTATTGCAGGGACTGCCTCCTGGTACCTGTCGTGTTGCAAAGACTGCTGCCTGGTACTTGTCGTGTTGCAAGGACTGCTGCCTGGTACTTGTCGTGTTGCAAGGACTGCTGCCTGGTACTTGTTGTCATGTTCAGGGACAGCTGCCTGGTACTTGTCGTGTTGCAAGGACTGCTGCCTGGTACTTGTTGTCATGTTCAGGGACAGCTGCCTGGTACTTGTAGTGTTACAGGAATTGCTGCCTGGTACTTATCGTGTTGCAGGGACCTCTGCATGGTGCTTGTTGTTGTGTTGCAGGGACCTCTGCCTGATACCTGTTATCATGTTGCAGGAACCACTGCCTGTGCTGTGTGTTTCACACAGGTTCTGCATACTCGATAGCAAGGTGCGAAATTTATGTAAATTGTTTCAAAATGTTTTAGTTTTTCCAGGTTACGTTATGTAACCCTCGTACCATGGGTCCTACCATGGCTCCCCTGTTATACGTCCTTTACCGTGGGTCTTGGCTTGGGTGCTATCATGGGTCCTGTGACAGCGGTCCTCTACCATGGGTCTTCTACCATGGGTCCTGCCATGGGTCCTGCCATGGGTTCTACTATAGGTCCTCTGCCATGGATCCTACCATAGGTCCTCTGCCATGTATCCTACCATGGGTCCTGTCATGGGTCTTACTATGGGTCCTCTGCATGGGTTCTACTATATTTCTCTTTACTCGTATCTCTCATAACTTTCTTGTGACGTTAATTTCTAGTAACCACTTACGTGACCATTGGTAAGATCAGTGTCTGCCTTCCGTTGACCTTCGTATTCTCACTACTGTGGCGTTATTGATACCAAGGAGATTTAAGAGTGTATTGTTAGCGTCTTGGTGTTCACGTACATCAGGAACATGTACACCAGGAACATGTACACCAGGAACATGTACACCAGGAACATGTACACCAGGAACAACATCCACACCAGAAACATATACACCAGAAATAACATGGGGCACAACACTGATCCTGGTATAACTCCACTAAACTCTTTTGCTGATGCTTCTCCCTTTGTTTTATATTGTAAAATTATATTCTTTAATTCCTTTATAGTGCTAAAGAATACTGTTGACCTTCTGTATTGCTGAAGCATTTGTGTATCGTTTATCACAATTCTTGAGGTTTTCTTTCTTAACTTGCTAAGTACCGTCTATGTGACGCTGAGAGAACAGCTGGCTGCCTTACATTCTAGCTATGTAGCAATCGCCCATTTCTCTCTCTCTCTCTCTCTCTCTCTCTCTCTCTCTCTCTCTCTCTCTCTCTCTCTCTCTCTCTCTCTCTCTCCCTCTCTCTTCCTCTGTGACTAAGGTTTTGCAAATATATATACTCCTTACACAGAAATAGTACACATGGGTATAGCGCCTCATGTATATACACATATATATATATATATATATATATATATATATATATATATATATATATATATATATATATATATATATGTCGTGCCGAATATGTAAAACTGGTAAATTAGCAAGAACTCATTTAAAATTAAGTCCTTTCTAAAATTTTCTCTTATACGTTTAAAGATATATTTTTTTCATTAATATTGATGTAAAAATTTTTAATTTTGCACCAAAAGGAACTTAGAAAACTTACCTAACCTTATTATAACAAACGCAATTTATTTTAGCCTAACCCAACTAAATATATTTTAGATTTGTTTACAATAATTTAATACTAAACAAACACAGTGAAATATATTTTTTTCGTTAGGTTCAGAATGATTTTGGCGAAATTATTACATACACAAATTTTCACTTGTCCTATATGACAAGATGAGCGTTGCTATTTAAGGCAAGATAGCAAGTTCTGCCTATTCGGCACGACATTATATATATATATATATATATATATATATATATATATATATATATATATATATATATATATATATATATATATATATATATATATATATATATAATATATATATATATATATATATATATATATATATATATATATATATATATATATATATATATATATATATAAATTATATATATATATAATATGATATATATATATACATGATATATATATATATTACATATATATATATATATATATATATATATATATATATATATATATATATATATATATATATACATATATATATACATGATATATATATATATATATATATATATATATATATATATATATATATCGTTCACTATTAGGGTATTATCCCGTAGTTTTGGCACCTTTTTCAGTGCCAAAAGAGTCTTCCCTAATTTCTAGTGAATCACATTTGGGGGCCGGCACTGTCACTCGTCCGCTGAGGCAGTTTCCTGCCAGCTCACTTTGTTTTTCCATCTACACTGATGGAGTCCTGGGGAGATGTTTTGGTGCAAGTTCCGGAGAGCGAAGGAGGCGAGAGGGAGAGAGCGAAAGGGGGAAACGGGATGTCTAGGAAGAAAGAGAATGAGAGGAAGGAAAGATAGAGAGGAGGGGAAAGAATCTTTGCCCTTAAGGAACAGGAATAGGAAACGATAACTCGGTACCATTCCCTCTATCCCTCCCTTCCTCCCTCCAACCCTCCCTCCTCTCCTTTTTAAGCAACTGTTCTCACTTTTGTGTTTATTTTCGTGAGACGGGCCAAGTCTCGTCTGTTATACTGTCTCGCTCACTACGCTCAGACGCACAAGTGACGCAACACGACACTTGTTCACCTGTACTCTAACACCAAGAATACTTTCGTCTCCCTAACGTGTATACACGTCGAGTTAGTAACATCTCGGTGTATATACACTGAGATACACGATTTTCAGTGTATGTACACTGAGATATACCTCTCGGTGTATATACACTGGGAGATACCCTCCTATCGGAGTATATACATAGATACATACCTCTGTGTATATACACTAAGATACACACCTATTTGGGTATATATAGAGATATACACATCTCGGTGTATATGCACCTAGATATATACCTCTCGGTACAAGTGTATTGAAAGACACCTGTCGGTGTAAGCCACCTGGTGTGTATACACAGACAAATACACACATGAACTACGTCTCTCAGCTTACTGCCTCACCACTTAGGGTACGAGCGCTGACAGCAAATATGCCAACGTAATCACCACAGCCTGGCTGATCAGGAACTGCCTGGGGGAGTCTGTCCAGTTCCTGACTGCTGGAATAACACCTGTGCAAGGGTCACACTTGCTTCAGCCCTGACTGCTGGAATGACACCTGTGCAAGGGTCACACCTGCTTCAGCCATAACTGCTGGAATAACACCTCTGCAAGGGTCACACCTGCTTCAGCCATAACTGCTGGAATAACACCTGTGCAAGGGTCACACCTGCTTCAGCCATAACTGCTGGAATAACACCTGTGCAGGGGTCACACCTGCTTCAGCCATAAGTGCTGGAATAACACCTGTGCAGGGGTCACACCTGCTTCTGCCTCTCTTCGCAGGAACTTACGTCATGTACAAGTATTGTTGCATCTTCTACACGACTTGATACAGCTCTACGAAGGGCAAAACGTTGCTTCCCTCACTGTTGTCCGCACCATGCTATTTGGATTCAACTGTCCGAAATGCTTTGTATTCAATAAGAGGCTTTCATATGACTATATTTTTGTAAAGAGATTTGGAATTATTATTATTAGACAACTTTTCGCCGAAACAGCAAATTCTATCAAGTTTTAATTAAAAGGGCTACTGTGAGGGCGAAACGTTGTTTAGGTAAAATTTCCAACGGTTCTTTGTGTCTATTCATTAGAAGTTCTTCATGAAGACATCTAAGATGTCACATGATAATTTCTAATTCCTATTATATATATATATATATATATATATATATATATATATATATATATATATATATATATATATATATATTTATTTATTTATTTTATAATTTGAACATACATACAGAGGTACAAAAAATACAGGTAAGAGCAGCATGCCAAAGCCACTTGTATGCATAGCATTACGGGCTGGCTTAAAATTAACCTAAGATTAACTAAGCAATGATGTAATCAGTGATAAAACATTATTGTAAACAGATAACAATAAAGCACAAATGAGTATTACAAAGACAGGCCATGTGGTTGCATGCATTGTTGTACATTCAGTAGAATGGAGTATTCTGTTAGGTAGTGTATTTATAGGGTAACAAAGTTAGATTGGGTCTTAGGTTTAACATTTATGTGATATAATTGTGAGAAACAATTTATAAGGTTCAGTTATTCAGTATTTATTTGGTTTTGGGTGAGTAAGTGATCTTTGAGAAGAGACTTGAATTTATAAACAGGTAGTGTTTCTTTTATATTTACAGGTAATGAATTCCAGATTTTAGGGCCTTTTATGTGCATTGAGTTTTTGCATAGTGTGAGATGGACACGAGGAACATCAAAGAGTGATCTGTGCCTTGTGTTATGGTCATGTGTTCTGTTGAGGTTGGCAAGGAGATGTTTGAGGGGAGGGTTAATATCAGAGTTAAGTGTTCTATGTATGTAATAGGTGCAGTAATAAGTATGGATGTTTTGTATGGTGAGTAGGTTTAGTGTTTTGAATATTGGTGGAGTGTGCTGCCTGTAGTGGGAATTTGTTATCATTCTGACTGCAGCCTTTTGTTGGGTAATTAGTGGTCTGAGATGGTTAATTGTTGTTGAGCCCCATGCACAAATTCCATAGGTGAGATAGGGGTAAATAAGAGAGTGATATAGGGCCAGGAGGGCTGACTGTGGAACATAGTACCGTATCTTCGATAGTATGCCTACGGTCTTGGAAATTTTCTTAGAAATTTGTTGTATATGTGTATGAAATTTGAGTCTATTATCAAGGTGGATTCCTAAGAATTTTCCCTCTGTTAGCTTTGTGATAGGTGATCCGTTTATCATTATGTTAAGAGGGACATCTGTAGCTCTGTTACCAAACTGAATGAAGTAGGTTTTGTCAATGTTTAGTGTAAGTTTGTTAGTCCTCATCCAGGTAGATATTTTCTGTAATTCGGTATTTACAGTATTGGCTAGCATGACTGGGCTCAGGTGAGAGAAGACGTATGTAGTGTCATCTGCAAATAGTGTGGGTTTGAGTAATTGCGAAGCATTTGGTAGGTCATTTATGTATAGGAGAAAGAGAAGAGGGCCAAGGACACTTCCCTGTGGGACACCAACTGTAATTGGTTGTGCGGAAGAGTTTGCCCCCATTTGTGTACACATATTGGCTTCTGTTGCTGAGGTATGACTTGAGGTAGTTGAGGGAGTGCCCTCTTATACCATAGTGTGACAGTTTTATGTGGAGCAAGTCATGGTCAACTGTATCAAAAGCTTTACGTAAGTCAATGAAGATCCCCAGTGGGACTTCTTTTTTCTCTATTGCAGTGTATATATGTTCTAGCATGTGTATAATAGCATCATTAGTATTTTTATTAGGCCTGAATCCAAATTGGCAGGGGTTGAGTATGTTTTGGGAGATGAGGTAGGAGTAGATTCATTTATGAATTAATTTTTCGAAGATTTTTGAGAGAGGGTGTAAGTTGGATATTGGCCTATAGTTATTCAACTCTGTTTGGTCTCCTCCTTTATGGATCGGGGTGACCCTTGCTATTTTGAGAACTGTAGGGAAGGTGGAGGATTCAATGGATTTGTTAAAGAGTGTTGCAATGATTGGTGATAGCACTTGTGACACTTTTTTGTATATAAAGGGTGGTAAGGTATTTAAATCTCCTGCCTTGTTTTTTAGTGTGTTGATAATAAGGGAGACTTCGTATGGGTTAGTCGGAGCTAGGAACAGTGTGTTCGGGTAGTTGCCAGTGAGGTAGTCATTTGGTGGGGTATCTGAGCTTGGGATTTTATTGGCAAGGTTTTGTCCTATAGTGGAGAAGAAATCATTGAGTCTGTTTGCTGTTTCTGTTGGTGGGAGTTGGGGTTCATCTGATTTTGCTAATTTTATTTCGCTATTTCGTGATATCTTTTTTGTTCCTAGAATTTCTGATAGGGTTTTCCAGGTCTTTTTTATATCACCTCGTAAGTTGGATAATCTGTTCTCATAATACAATTTTTTTGCCCTTATCAGGCTGGTTAGGATTGACGAGTAACGTTTTGTTTGGTCTCTGGTTATGTGACCCATTCTGTACTGTTTTTCGTATAGGTGTTTTGTATTTATGGATTTGAGAATGCTGGGTGTTAGCCAGGGACTGTTCAGTCTCTTAGCTGTCATCTGTTTAGTTTTTTTAGGGCAGTGCTTGTTATAGAGGTATTGGGTCTTTTTTAGAAAATTATTAATACATTCGTCAATATCTGTATAGATTTCTAGCTCAGTGTGCCAGTCAATGTTTGTTACTGCTGTTGTGAAGTTATTAATGGCTGCCTCATTGTGAAGTCTGAAGGTGACTTTAGTAGTGTCTTGGGGTAATTTACCAAGAGTTGTTATGAGGAAAGTAGGGTAGTGGTCTGTGGTATTATCTGTGATTATGCCTGATTTTAAAGGGGATATGGTGTTGGTCCAGATGTGGTCAAGTAGGGAAACACTAGTCTCTGTAACTCTTGTAGGTTTTGTTACTGTTGGTAGCAACATGCAGTTACTCATTGTGTTTGTGAATTCAGTAACGTGTGGGTCCTGGTCTTGCAGGAGATTTATACTGAAGTCACCTGAGAGTAGTAAGTGATCTTTGTTCATGCGTGCATCAGTTATCATACTTCCTAGGTTTTGACTAAATTGGCTAATGTTTGACTGTGGAACTCTGTAGATGTTTATCAATGTGAGAGGTTTTTGTAGGTATTTGGATTTGAATTTAGCTATTATATATTCCCCATGTTCATCCCTTGTGCAAGTATTAGTGATACATTCTAGTTGGTCTGAGTAGTATATAGCTGTGCCACCCCCTTGTTGGTCTGGCCTACAGTTGTGTATGGCTGTGTAACCAGGAATGGCATAGACATCTGTAGTATCAGGCTTTAGCCAGGTTTCAGTTAGTGTAATGATGGACATATTGGCATGCAAGGAATTTAGTAATGCTATGAGGTCATCGTAATGCTTGCTTAAAGATCTGATATTGTAGTTAAAGACAGTTATGTTGTTGTTGGCTCTGAGAAGTGCCTTTGATTGTTCTGCTGTGTAGTAATTACAGTTACTGTTTGATTCATTTAAGTCATTAAATAAGAGGTTGGTATCAGGATCAATGCTTGTAATCATAAGATTTGTAGTGAATCTATAGTTAGAATTAAGTATAAAACAAAGTAAATATTCTAAAGCTAAAAAATAGCACCTGAATTATTTAACAAATGTAAAAATAATGAGCTAAGGTAGTTTTTTAAAGCTAAAATAAAGGAGACAATATAAAAGGGACTAAAATAATTTGTGGTGAACAAATAAAGTGATGATCAAATAATGGAGCTTGGGAATATGATAGTAGGTAGTACTTTAAAGGTAATTCTTTAAAGTTAGAATTAGGGAAAACAATATAAAAGGAACTAATATAAGTTGTGGTGAACAATAAAGTGGTAATCAAATAAATGAGTTTTGGAATATAATGGCAAAATAGTGAACTTATTACACTTTAGCACCTGAGAATAGCACCTTGATTATTTTAACAATTGTGAATATATGAACTAGGGTAGTTATATAAAGCTAAAATAAAGGAGAAAATATATAAGTGACTAAAATTAAGTAATGGTAAACAAAGTTAAATGGACAGATAGTCACTATGAAATAATATTGGTTTAGGAGTAAGATCTGATTTGTAATATTAAATAAGTTGAGCAGTTTATTGCACAATAAAAAGTAAAAAAAAAATATGAGGTAGTTGGTACTAGCTAGCAAAAGATAGTTTTGGGACTTGCAAAAAAGTAATTGGAATATACACTAATTGCACACACAATAAAAAGTGACTAAAAACAAGTAGTGGTAAACAAAATTAAATGGACAGGTAAGAACAATGAATAATATTAATTTGGAGTAAGATTTGACTTGTAACATAAAATTATGAGCAATTAATAGCAGTAAGAAAGAAGTATAAAGTATTGGAGGTAGTTGGCATTAGCTAGTGATGAAAAATAAAAAAATAATAATGCACAATATAATAGTAACGTACACTATATGCACCACACGTATATATGTATTAAGGACACTTATCTAATCTGTTACAGAAATGTCAGCTTTTCTAAGGAAGGTAGAGAAATCATGTTCGTTTGAGATGGTATATTGTTGTCTTGTTGATGTTTTCCTTACTAGTATTTTCCCATCTCGCGTGAAACATTGATATATTTTGTTTTCCTGTTCAAGTTTTCTCAGCCTGAACAGAAGGTTTTGACGTTGTCTTGTTAGACACTCATTTATGTACACTCCATTTTTCATTGTAACTGCTGATTTAATTAGGTCCTTTCTTTTATCGTATGAATGAAGTCGGATCATTATACTGTGTTTACTTCCTGGTTTTCCTAGCAAACGTGTTTCTTTGATTTCATTGTTTTGCACGATGACTTGCACGTGGTTCTGTATTATCCTGATAGCAGTTTCTTAGCACTGTGCTTGGGTTATGTCACTAGGAATGTGAGGACTCTTTATTATAACTGCATCAGACAACTTGTCTTGTTCAGTTTTGTCGTCTTGGAAATCAAGGTATTCATTTAGTCGAGTGTGCATGTTCTGATTCCAGTCCTTGATTGCTTCTTCAACCTTCATATTTATTGTTGTTATTTGTTCAGTGTGACTGGCTATAGCTGCTTTCAGAGTATTTTCTGTGTCAACACTTCCCGATGTAATCTTCTCTTCAAGGTTTTGGATCTTGTTCTCGAGGTTGGTTTTCTTGGATTCACGTCGCTCGAGTGTTGCTTTGATATCTTTGATTTCGTTTTCTAGAGCAACGATGTAGTCCTTAATATTGTCAGGAATAATCATACCTGAGTTATCATGGGTGAATCCTTTGAAGAGAGTGGAGTTGAAGGGGGAGTCAGCCATGTTTGTTGTTGTTGTTCCCTTGGTGGTGGTGGTGAGGGGGGTTGATACACCGGCGTCCTGCTGGGTAGACAAGTTGAGTTCTAGGGTCCTTGCTGTTATTCTTTTATTACTGATGTTGTTTCTTCTGCGATATCCTTTCATAGCATCACTGAAGTAGATACTGTGTAGCAATGGAGGAGAAGGCTTGTTTTCTCAGAGCTTGGGTTAAGTGGTTGTCTGGCAGCGGAGGCAGTGTTTGGGTTAGCAGGTGTTGAGAAATGGGATTACCAGCTAAGCTTATACATGTTGTATAGGGAAAACTTAACTTAGAAAGACAGCTCATCGCCTGCACAGCCGCCCCTGCAGACGAGGTCTTGAGAAGCTGTCGAAGTCATTCCTCAACGGGCTGAAATGAGTTATAATTTGTAAGATTATAAATTACCCCTAGGGGGTGTTATGTCAGCATATTTCATTCACTGATGGCTGACAAACTTACTTGTGTGGACTCAAAAGTCCGCACCTAACTGCCGACTATAGCTTGATTACAAACTCCTTGCGACTCAAGAACTGCGCAGTCCCCCATACTACAAGAAATTCGTAACCTACCTTACTCTTGTAGCGTGAGCTATGGTGTTCTTCACACCTTCGACAGATATCGGTGACTTGATAGAAGCTGAAGTGTCCTTGGATGTCCATGTCTTCCATAGTCTAGGAATACGCACACTGGTACACTATGTTCCACAAGATTTGTTTTTATTGTTCACAATCTTATCACTTAAGAAGCTGATCACACTTCTCTTAAGTGTTTATTGTGTTTTATAAGACACTTTGTTCACACTAACGCACAGATCGTTCTTTGTTGGTTATCCTGGCGTCAGTGTCACTCTCAGTAGAGTCAAAAGTAATCTGAAGACGCCACAGCACCCCATGTCGTCACTGCCCCAGCACAAAGGAAAAGCTGACCTAGTACTTATGCTTCCTTGCCACTTCCTCGATGAAGCAAAGCAGAATGTTTGATTCTTGCTGTCTTAAGCATAGACAACAATATACACTATCTCTACCATGGTAATAAAGTGGGAGCAGGATTTTCCTTAACTGTCCTGCTAAAGTAAGAGATGTACTGTCTCTTTTTAAAATACACTCTGTAACACTGGACTGCAAGGAGCGGCGGTTGCTTGACCACAGGTCGTATACTGGTACAGCATCTGGGATCAATTACTCGCTGTAGCAGTAAACAAGATATTTGCCCCTTCTGAGAGGGCTGGGCCCCTCAGGGCTGAAAGGGGCTGAAGGATGCTGAAGGGGGCTGAAGGGGGCTGGTACTCCCCTCCTGGAGAAAATTTCTCCACACTGGGGGGCGGCGAAGGTTTGCTGCAGGTGAACTATTCATCACTTAACATTAATTTAATTTTCTCACTCGCCACCACTGCTGCTTGTCTTTTCTGAACAGCTTTAGTCTGTGTGGTTTCTGGAGAATCACTAATTTTGTTTTCAACACTGTGTAATTCTAACGGTACTAGTTTATTTATTGTCCGCTTATTCACTACACTTTTGCTCAAAACATCAACTGTCCTGATGATTCCATTTGCATCAGAATATATGGTCACAATTTTTCCAAGTGGCCATTGGGACCTCGGACCATCATTGCCAATAATCACTATGTCACCAGGTCTTAAGGACTTAAGATTTTCAGGAACACCAGCTCCATAGAAGTGTTCACTCAATGAGGTGAGATAGTCTTCTCGTCAAATTTTCTCCCAACTTTCAATCACTTTATTAAGGTGTTTGAATTTACGTCTGAGTTGCTCAGGTTCGAAATAAGTAGGATCCTCTATGATTTCTTTATCATTCATGGGAGGAACAGGTTCGAGCCTTCTGCCATGGAGTAAATGAGATGGACTTAACACTTCCAGATCATCGGTAACATAAGTGAGAGGTCTGTTGTTGGCTCTATTTTCTATTTCAGTCACAACTGTACGGAATTCTTCTAAGTCTATTCTCTGACGATGAAGAGTCTTCCTTAAACAACGTTTTACAATGCCGATCATTCTTTCATAAAATCCGCCGTGCCATGGAGATTTAGGAGGAATGTATCTCCAACGACAACTGCGTTGATTCAGCATCTGTTGTACTTCTGGTTGATTAAAGATCTTGCTTATATAAGCAGCACCAGCAACAAAGTTCGTTGCATTATCTGAAATCATCAGTCTGGGACATGCCCTTCTGGCTGCAAACCTTCTGAATAATTTGATAAAGGATTCAGCAGACATGTCAGTGGCTACTTCTAGATGTACTGCTCTAGTCGTAGCACAAGTGAACAAACAGATGTACACCTTGATGGGAACTTTGTCAACTGTTTTGGTTAAAATTATTGGTCCAGCGTAATCTACACCTGTCACCTCAAATGGAGTGATATTACAAACTCTTTCAGAGGGATATGAAGGTGGACCTGGATACTGACATACTCGCATATCATAGTGACGACAAGTAATACAGTCCCTTATTTGTTTTTTCACACTTTGTCGACCTTGAGGTATCCAGTAGGATTGTCGTATATGGCAAAGTGTGTCAGCTACCCCACCATGTAACACGTTACTGTGGGCGTTTTGCACAATCAGTTTTGTTAGCCAATGATTCTTGGGGATCAATATTGGATGTATGGCTTCTTTAGGTAGTGAAGAATTATGAATACTTCCTCGACATCTTATAATCTTTTCTGAGTCGAGATAAAATCCTAAAGAATTAATAACAGGTTTCTTTGGGGATTTATCTTGTGTTTCTAGAAATTTATATTCTGTAGAGAAAACGTCTTTCTGTATTAGTTTCACCCAGTATTTAATGGGTTCAAGACATTCATAATCAGGTTTTATTCTTTTAATGAATTTAAAGACAAGAGCTGCAACACTTAAGAGTTTACCCAAAGATGAGTATTTAGATCCATCAATGACTATTTCTGTTGTGTCTGCAGTATTTACACAACTTATTTCTGCTGTGTTCAAGCAGACTGTTTCTTCTGGCATAATGTGAGCCTTTTGCTGAGGCCAGTTATTTTCATTAGAGAGCCAGTTCGGTCCGTGGAGCCATAATTTATTATCCACAAATTTCTTGAGTGGGACACCACGTGACAACATGTCAACTGGATTCTCTTGGGTAGAGACGTGGAGAAAGAGATAATCTCTCTGCATCTCTTTTATTTCTGCTACTCTGTTCTGTACGTATATCAGCTTACTCTTATTATTTCTTAACCACTGGAGAACTGCTTCATTATCACTCCAGATCACGGTTTTTTCAATAGTGTGATGATCAAGTACTTTGTTGAGATAGACAGCTAATTTTGTACCTACATAGAGTGCTGTCAGTTCCATTTATGGTACTGTTCTGACCTTCAGGGGTGCTACCCTGGCCTTTGAAGTAATTAGTGTACTTCCTTCAACCTTACTTGTGTAAGCTACAGCGCCATAACCTCTGGTTGACGCATCACAGAACACATGTAATGTGTACCTGTTTCCCTCTTGACCTATTTGTCTGGGAAATTTAATTTGATGAAGTTGTTTAAACTCCTTGGATATTTCATCCCATGTTTGACTCATTTCTAGAGGCAATTTCTCATCCCATCCAATTTTGAGCTTCCATGCATCTTGCATAAGTATTTTACCCTTTATGGTAATTGGTGAGACGAGTCCTAGAGGATCAAAACATTGTGATACCTCTGACAGTAAACTATGTTTAGTGAGTGTACTGCATGATTTATTGTTTATCTTTTTGAGACTCAAAATATCTTCCTGTGTGTTCCAATTAAGTCCCAGCATATTGTTGCAATCAGGAATTTCAGCTTCAGGGAAATCTTCTTTGATAAGTTCCCTTAATTGCATTGAATTTGTATTCCACATCCTTAGAGGCATATTTGCTTCTTTCATCTCCTTGTTAGCTTCTCTGTATAAGGATTTCAAACCCTCCTCTTTATTCACAGTACCTTGAAGATTGTCCACATAGAAACTTTTCTTTAAGATTTATTTGAAGGGACTTTCAGATTTCTTCAACTGTGTATTTAGAGTAGCTTCTAGTAAGAGTGGAGAGGATGTTGCACCAAATAATACTGATTTGAAACGATAAGTTTTCACAGGACTGTGAGGATCATGTGGATTTTCAGGCCACAAGAATCGAGTATAATCTCTATCTATTTCTTGTAGTCCTACTCTTAAGAAAGCCTTGGAAATATCAGCCGTGTAGGCATATGGGTTTGTGCGGAATTTCATAAGCACGTCTCCAAGCTTCTCAGTTAGTGAGGGTCCGGTCATCAGACAGTCATTAAGACTTGCTACATCTTTATTTGCACGTGCGCTGCAATTATATACAACACGTAGTGGAGTAGTTTCAGAATCTTTTCTGACTCCATGGTGCGGGAGATAATGAGCTTCTGTCTTCAACTTATCTTCGACTATTTCCTCAATGAATTTATTGTCCAACTGTTCTTGTATGATATTATCATAGACAGTCAGTAGCTCTGGATTCTTCCTGAGCTCATGTATTTGTGCTTTCATTTGTCCGAAAGCCATGCTATATTGCTAGGCAGATGTGGTGGATTTAATTTCCATGGTAACCTAACCCAATATTGTCCATCTTCATATTTGACAGTGTCTAAATATTGGCTATAAGTCTGAGACTCTTGTGGGCTTGGTTTATTTACATCAATACCTATCGCATCTAAATCCCACAACTTACCAACTGGTTCATTCATTTCTTCAAGTAATGATAATTTTTGCTGTGGTACATGATCAGTGGTTGTGAGGGAAAAGTTCAATAGATAGGAATAGAGAGGGAGTATATAGTAACAATAGTTTCATTGCCGGCTACTTGTTAAGGTAGGGTAAGTCAAGCTCCCGCCTTTTCTCCCCCACCCCTAAAGTGATAGTTTGATTGCCGGCTGCTTGTTAACGTAGGGTCAGTCTAGCTCCCACTATCCCTTCCCCTCCCTCTTCCCCCCCCCCCCGAAAGGTGACGTGTGGGGCTCTGGTCAAACAGTAAATCACTCGACTCACAGCTCCCAACACTACTGTAAGTACATGCCTGCCTTTTATTCTAGTGGATTTATTGGTTAAAAGTTTCACTTTTGACCAATAATAAACTTAGTCCTTTCAGTCTTGCTCTAGTTTGACTGTTGTAATAATCACCACATCTTTTGGGTATTGTACTTACAATGGAGAGTGATTTCTTAAGCAGTGGGTAACCTGTCTATCTTTTCAGCTTGGATGACAGAGAGGGTCACCTGTCATTCAATGAGGAGAACAGATGGAGATGGACTAACGTCCAGAGACTTCCCCATTTTGGATTTAATTACCTGTGCACCTGTATGAAATTGCAGGACGTAACCCCACATCATTGCAGTGGTAAAGAACCTGCTTTCCTGTCATCGGGATAGAATACTCAAGGCTCTATCTACTGTGAAGGACTAGCCAGTGGGTCGTAACCAACACCTGCGACCCCCATCCCCCATCATCAGCAACGGCTACGATTTCAACTACACAGTGTCACCAACACCAGACACCCCTATATATATTAGCGTTGAATTAAGTTATCATTTATATTTTTCATTTTTCATTTTCTTTAATGTAGGATTAATATTTCATATTTAAGTGTTTTATATTTTAAATTTCTATATAATAAAGTGTTTATGTTTGTCTGTTATTATTTCTTTTTCAATTCATTAATTGCTGAAGTTGTTACAGGGCTGAGTAAGCCTTCACAGTGGTTATTCTCGTAACTAGTACATTTTCCACTGAATCAATATCAGTTTCTTTCCCACTTTGAGAGGGAATGGGACCACATATCATGTGGCCTCCTGCTGTTTTCAGCGAGTGAACATCATGTTTACTTACTATATTTTGCACAAAACAGTGATAATAATCACTTCCAATGATTAAATCAATTGGACTAATAGTGTCCGTCTGTATGTCAGGACAGGCTAACTTGACCTTAGCTGCTTTCAGTGCTGCAACTGTTTCTTTTAATCCCTGGATCTGCACAGACTTAGGCAAATCATCTACTACCACAGCTTCTACTGTCTTTTTCCTGTTTCCTAGACCAACAGTGATTCTGGCTAGGTCATATGTCTGTTTACCAGAATTGTGGAAAAAACCAGCTATATCTAACTGTATTTTGGCATAGGGTTGTTTATTCAGTTTCTGCAACACTTTTCTTCTTATGAAGGACCTTTGTGAGCCTTGATCAAATAATGTTAGCACATTGGTTTTGTGTAATTTATTAGATAACTCAACTCGAGCTATCGGGAGAGCAGTTGCTTTAAACTTATCTCTCACATTTAATGCTGTTGCTTGTTGACTTCCTGATTCTGTGGAAGTCTTCTGCTGTTCAGCAAAAGTATTTGGGCATAATGCTATATGATGCATACCCTTGCATTTAAAACACTTCTTCAGTGAGCATTTTCCTCCCTTGTGTTCACCTAAACACTTGATGCACCTTTTCAGCTGATGAACACGTTGTTTACGTGCCTCCATTGATGTGTATTGAATACAATACTGTGCCCAATGTGTTCCATCACAAAGTGCACATTTTGGAGTACGTTTATGTGCGACAGTTTGTTTACTGTCTGCTGTATTCACAGCTTGATAAATGCTTATATGGGATTTCCCATTATGTGGTTTAGTGGGAGTAGGTATACTCTTTTTATGCTGAGTTGAAGGTTTGTTATCCACGGGATTTGTGGATTTTTCATCTTGTCTCGTTGCTTGCATGCATGAAACTATTGTTTGTAAACCATTGTTAATTTCCTCACAAGTGAAATAGCGTTTATTGAACATAATATTTAATCGTTCAATAGTTTGTGGTGACAACTTATCCTGTACAATACCACTGATAAACCATTCACATTGCCTTAGGTCATATTTAGCACCTAGAGATCTGAGACTATTGTCTGTGATTCTAAATGCCTGTAAGTCTGAAAAACAGTGTTTGGGTGGCTTCAAGCTTGATATTAAGACTGCATGTCTAACTCTGGCCTTGTCAGCATCAAAGTAATTGTCTGCTAAGACACGTAAGGATATTTGATAATTGCCTTTAACCACAGGAAATGACTTAATCAGTTCATAGGGTTCTCCCTTCACAAGACATTTAAGATAATTGAACTTAGCAATCTCATCTATGTCAGTTCGTGAATTTACTATGGATAAAAAACCACTAATGAATTCTTCTTAATTATGACCTTGGGAAGTAGGTAATGACAATGTAGGTAAGCTTGGTAATGGGACACTTGTTGTTGTTACAGGTGTAACAGGTGTTTGACCACTAGTTACAGTAGGACTCTGTGACAGAGTTTTGTGGCAGATAGCCTGTACTCCTGTCCACCTTAATTGTTCATTACTAAAAGTATCCAAAACATTTTTAATTTCATCCTCAGGTGGATCTGATTCAAGAAATTTATTTTCATAATGTGTATAGTCTGAATTAATTGTTTTCAGACGTTGTGTAAGTACTTCAAATTTGACCTCAAGATCATCAAAATATATGTTTGTATCTTGAGTTAATCCTATACAGACTGAAATTAGTTCTTGCCTCCTAACACCACTCCTCTCCTCCAGCCCATGGACCAGCAGGTAATTTCTAACTTCAATAAACTCTACACAATAGCAGTGTTTCAAAAGTGATTTGAAGTGACCTCGGACACTCAGTTGACCCTAAGATAGTTCTGGAGGAATCACTTCACTGTCCTCCATTGCATAAGCCTTATAGGTAAGGTTGGGAGAGAGTGACTTCCAGGACTTTGAACTCTGCTTGGAGAAAACTGTGGCCAGATTGTGTCCAAGAGAGAGATTTTGAAAGGTTTGAGACTCACCGTGACCCTGACCCTGCCGACCCTGTGGACTCTGTTGTATCTTCGGGGAAGTCCCTGGGGTTGGAGGTGAGTGGTGAGGATGTGGAAGAGTTGGTGCAGGACCACAGGGAAGAGCTTACCTTATGAAGAGCTGCAAGAGCTTCAACTTGAACAGCAACAGACTACAGCTGAGGAACTTGCTTCAGAGGAGGAGGAAGAGGGAGTGAAGGAAGTGCCTTCTTCAGAGATTAATTTAAAGAGGTGTGTGCAATGTGGACCAGGGCACAAGTTCTTGTAGAGAAACACCACCCAGACAAACCTGAAAGAAGCCATATCTGCAACATGTTTTGTGACAAAACCCTGTCCCACTTCAGGGAAATCTCAAAGAGACGCCAGAAACAGAGCACTCTGGACAGTTATTTTGTGATACAGGGGTCCAGTGACTCTCAAGCCGGTACTAGTGGCATTAAAAGATAAAGAAGGGAAGTAACCCCAGAGAAGGCTTTGCTACATAAAGTCTTCATGGAGGGGGGATTCCCCTTCCAAACACTAACTCCTCCCTCTTTCCTCTTCTCTATCTTCCGGAAGCCAGCATTAGCCTTCAATAAAGTTATGTAATACTTACATAACTGTAAAAAAAAATAATTTTTTTTGTGAATATTTTTGGTGGGAACGAATTAATTTTATTTTCATTAATTCTTATGGGAAATATTAATTCGGTTATCAGCCGACCTTCAGGAACGGATTGCTGCCGATAACCGGAGGTCCACTGTATATATATATGTCGTGCCGAATAGGCAGAACTTGCGATCTTGGCTTAAATAGCAACGCTCATCTTGCCATATAGGACAAGTGAAAATTTGTGTATGCAATAATTTCGCCAAAATCATTCTGAACCTAACGAAAAAAATACATTTC
This sequence comes from Cherax quadricarinatus, assembly GCF_038502225.1. NCBI lineage: Eukaryota > Metazoa > Arthropoda > Malacostraca > Decapoda > Parastacidae > Cherax > Cherax quadricarinatus. Next base: position 6,589 of record NW_027195854.1, on the reverse strand, counting down.
ACTGTGTTTGTGTAGTATTAAATTACTGAAAACAAATCTAAAATATATTTAGTTGGATTAGGCTAAAATAAATTGCTCTTCTAATAATAAGGTTAGGTAAGTTTTCTAAGGTTCTTTTGGTGCAAAATTAAAAAAATTTACATTAACATTAATGAAAAAAATATATCTTTAAACGTATAAGAGGAAATTTTAGAAAGGACTTAATTTTAAATGAGTTCTTGCTAATTGACCAGTTTTACATATTCGGCACGACATATATATAAATATATATATATATATATATATATATATATATATATATATATATATATATATATATATATATATATATATATATATATATATATATATATATATATATATATATATATATATATATATATATATATATATATATATATGCAAACAATTGCAGACGGGCGATCTTAACTATGCAGGATAAGCCATCTGGAATTTACCTGGAGTTTACCTGGAGAGAGTTCCGGGGGTCAACGCCCCCGCGGCCCGGTCTGTGACCAGGCCTCCTGGTGGATCAGAGCCTGATCAACCAGGCTGTTACTGCTGGCTGCACGCAAACCAACGTACGAGCCACAGCCCGGCTGGTCAGGAACCGACTTTAGGTGCTTGTCCAGTGCAAGCTTGAAGACAGCCAGGGGTCTGTTGGTAATCCCCCTTATGTATGCTGGGAGGCAGTCGAACAGTCTTGGGCCCCTGACACTTATTGTATGGTCTCTTAACGTGCTAGTGACACCCCTGCTTTTCATTGGGGGGATGTTACATCGTCTGCCAAGTCTTTTGCTTTCGTAGTGAGTGATTTTCGTGTGCAAGTTCGGTACTAGTCCCTCTAGGATTTTCCAGGTGTATATAATCATGTATCTCTCCCGCCTGCGTTCCAGGGAATACAGGTTTAGGAACCTCAAGCGCTCCCAGTAATTGAGGTGTTTTATCTCCGTTATGCGTGCCGTGAAGGTTCTCTGTACATTTTCTAGGTCAGCAATTTCACCTGCCTTGAAAGGTGCTGTTAGTGTGCAGCAATATTACAGCCTAGATAGAACAAGTGACCTGAAGAGTGTCATCATGGGCTTGGCCTCCCTAGTTTTGAAGGTTCTCATTATCCATCCTGTCATTTTTCTAGCAGATGCGATTGATACAATGTTATGGTCCTTGAAGGTGAGATCCTCCGACATGATCACTCCCAGGTCTTTGACGTTGGTATTTCGCTCTATTTTGTGGCCAGAATTTGTTTTGTACTCTGATGAAGATCTAATTTCCTCGTGTTTACCATATCTGAGTAATTGAAATTTCTCATCGTTGAACTTCATATTGTTTTCTGCAGCCCACTGAAAGATTTGGTTGATGTCCGCCTGGAGCCTTGCAGTGTCTGCAATGGAAGACACTGTCATGGAGATTCGGGTGTCATCTGCAAAGGAAAACACGGTGCTGTGGCTGTCATCCTTGTCTATGTCAGATATGAGGATGAGGAACAAGATGGGAGCGAGTACTGTGCCTTTTGGAACAGAGCTTTTCACCGTAGCTGCCTCGGACTTGACTCTGTTGACGACTACTCTCTGTGTTCTGTTAGCGAGGAAATTATAGATCCATCGACCGACTTTTCCTGTTATTCCTTTAGCACGCATTTTGTGCGCTATTACGCCATGGTCACACTTGTCGAAGGCTTTTGCAAAGTCTGTATATATTATATCTGCATTCTTTTTGTCTTCTAGTGCATCTAGGACCTTGTCGTAGTGATCCAATAGTTGAGACAGACAGGAGCGACCTGTTCTAAACCCCATGTTGCCCTGGGTTGTGTAACTGATGGGTTTCTAGATGGGTGATGATTTTGCATCTTAGGGCCCTTTCAAAGATTTTTATGATATGGGATGTTAGTGCTATCGGTCTGTAGTTCTTTGCTGTTGCTTTACTGCCCCCTTTGTGGAGTGGGGCTATGTCTGTTGTTTTTAGTAACTGTGGGACGACCCCCGTGTCCATGCTCCCTCTCCATAGGATGGAAAAGGCTCGTGATAGGGGCTTCTTGCAGTTCTTGATGAACACGGAGTTCCATGAGTCTGGCCCTGGGGCAGAGTGCATGGGCATGTCATTTATCGCCTGTTCGAAGTCATTTGGCGTCAGGATAACATCGGATAGGCTTGTGTTAACCAAATTCTGTGGCTCTCATAAAAAATTCATTTTGATCTTCGACTCTCAGTCTGGTTGGCGGCTTGCTAAAAACTGAGTCATATTGGGACTTGAGTAGCTCACTCATTTCCTTGCTGTCATCTGTGTAGGACCCATCTTGTTTAAGTAGGGGCCCAATACTGGACGTTGTTCTCGACTTTGATTTGGCATAGGAGAAGAAATACTTTGGGTTTCTTTCGATTTCATTTATGGCTTTTAGTTCTTCCCGAGATTCCTGACTCCTATAAGATTCCTTTAGCTTAAGTTCGATGCTTGCTATTTCTTTGACCAGTGTCTCCCTACGCATTTCAGATATATTGACCTCTTTTAGCCGCTCTGTTATTCTTTTCCGTCGCCTGTAAAGCGAGCGCCTGTCTCTTTCTATTTTACATCTACTCCTCCTTTTTCCTAGAGGAATAAGCCTTGTGCATACATCGAGTGCGACCAAGTTAATCTGTTCTAGGCATAAGTTGGGGTCTGTGTTGCTTAGTATATCTTCCCAGCTTATATCGGTTAGGACTTGGTTTACTTGGTCCCACTTTATGTTTTTGTTATTGAAGTTGAATTTGGTGAATGCTCCCTCGTGACTAATCTCATTATGTCGGTCTGGGGCTCCACGCATACATGTCTGAACCTCAATTATGTTGTGATCTGAATATATTGTTTTTGATATGGTGACATTTCTTATCAGATCATCATTGTTAGTGAAGATGAGGTCTAGTGTATTCTCCAGTCTAGTAGGCTCTATTATTTGCTGGTTTAAATTGAATTTTGTGCAGAGATTTAAAAGCTCGTGTGAGTGTGAGTTTTCATCAGAGCTGCCTTCTGGTGTTATTACTGCAACAATATTATTTGCTATATTCCTCCATTTTAGGTGCCTTAAGTTGAAATCCCCCAGGAGCAAGATGTTGGGTGCAGGAGCTGGAAGATTTTCCAGACAGAGGTCAATTTTTAACAGCTGTTCCTGGAATTGCTGGGATGTTGCATCCGGAGGCTTGTAGACTACCACAATGACTAGGTTTTGGTTCTCGACCTTTAGTGCTAAAACTTACACTACATCATTTGAGGCATTAAGCAGTTCTGTGCAAACAAGTGACTCTGCAATGTACAGGCCAACCCCCCCTTTTTGCCTGTTCACTCTGTCACATCTGTATAGGTTGTAACCTGGGATCAATATTTCGTTGTCCAAGTGATCCTTTATGTGGGTCTCAGTGAAATCTGCGAACATTGCCTTTGCCTCTGCAAGCAGTCCACGGATGAAAGATATTTTGTTGTTTGTTGCTGGCTTTAGACCCTGTATATTTGCAAAGAAGAATGTCATCGGATTGGTGGTATTGTTGGTACTGGGGGGGGATTTTTTTTCCGGCATTAGTATCTGTATCTGTTGGTTTGGAGTGGAGGCCATCGACTGTGGTTCCACTCCAGGAATGACTGGATTTGGTGTACGATTTCTGCCATTTCCTGCCAGTTTTTTCCTTCCTGGCACTAAAAAACCTCTACCTCTTGAGTGGCTGTGGCTACCCAGGTTTTCCCATCGCCTGGATGTTTTGTATCTTTTTGTCCCCTTTAGATGGTGTGCCTGGCAATTTAAGTTATAGCACAGTCTTTCCTGTACTGAAGAGGTACACATTTCAGGGTGAAAAAGCTTACAGGAAGGGAGTTTGCATTTTCCTGTTGTCATATGGGCACGGCATTTTCTAGGGTGGTCATAGTTGCACGTCCCGTCTGTTTTTCCAGATTTCCCATGTCTGCAGATACCAAGTGCATAGTATGTGCACAGGCTTGGTTTCCGTTTGCCTTGGGTTTCTGTGACTGTATTCCCTGTTGGTGCATGTTTCCCTGTCTTATTCCTATCCTCCCTAGCACCAACAATGGAGCTCCCACCAGTTGTTTTTTGTAATATATTCTCACTACTGCTAGTGGAGTCCTCTTGTTTGCTATTTCCTGTGGTATTTCTAGTTTGCAATATTGGTTTTATCTTATCTTTGACTACACTTGTTTCCCCACTACGGCTCCTGTCCCCTATGAAGTCATTTATATGTATTCCTTCCTGCGTATAATTCCCGACTACCTGGACAAAATCTCCAGCTTCACCATTACTGTCTCCGAGGACAGCACCTCCAGCTTCACCATTATTGTCTCCCAGGACAGCACCTCCAGCTTCACCATTATTGTCTCCCAAGACAGCACCTCCAGCTTCACCATTACTGTCTCCCAGGACAGCGCTATCAGCCCCACATTTACTGACTACCAGGACATCACCTCCAGCCTTACAGTTTCTGACTACATGGCCAGTATCAAGGGCAGTACCATTCAGCCCAGACTTTTTATGTTCCCATCTGTTGTAGAAAGCTTCCAGGTTTTCTATGAAAGCAGCTTTGATGTTATCCTCTTTTAATACCCTTGTGATTTTAGTCCACATATTTATCTCATTTGGGCATACCCAAAAACACTTCCCTGTTTTAATACTGCTTGTAGCTAGTTCTTGGATATCTGCACAAGGGGCGTGACACCAATTTCCACAAAAATGACAATTTATCCATGTGGAAGCCCGTTTGTTTGATTGACTGCAGACTACACAGAGCTTCATAATGATTTGAATGGTTGATTTACTGTAATTCTACTAGTAACCTCTTGAATACTCTATTAATAACCTCCTTAAATGAAGCTCTAGCTATTTGTATTTCTATTTCTAACCGTACTTGTATATTGGACAGCTTACCGTGTACGTTCCTGATTTATATTTATTGTTTGTGTTTGATAAGGGCGCCTACAACCCCATCCGTTTACAGTCTGCTTTATTCTCCAACGAATCCGTTTGAAACCAGTCAAGGGTACGGACCAGTCAAGGGTTCGGACCAGTCGAGGGTTCGGACCAGTCGAGGGTTCGGAACCAGTCTGATCTGATCAGTGGGTCACTTATTTAAAACATACTGGTCGGTGATTTGGGCTAACACATGAAGGATCTACTTGAAATTATCTGCCCGAGTAATATGTGATTTGATTGATACAAAAGTATAACTTGCGTGTTGAAGAACCGGTGATTGCTGGCAGCTCCTACAGTGACGAACGGTCGAGCCTCAACCCTTGTTTATCAATCACTGTATCTAGCTTTTCTAGGTTTTTTTCGTCTTCACAATAAATGCTATATTATCACTATAGTTGACTGGTGGAAATTTTGGAGGAAGGGCACTTTTTCTGTAGTAATGATTGCTTCTCGTTGTGTATATTGTGACAGCTGGTAACTACGGGGGGGAGGGGGGAATCTTTAGCTCAAATACTTTCACACTTTTCATTGCGTCATCAGGAGCTGTGCAATGTTGCAAGGGGACCTTGTAAACCCTACCAACTTTGTTGGAGGGTGTGTTTTTAATCAGCCTTTGTTTAAAAAATTTCGGGGACAGTGAAACAAAGGCTGATTAAAAACACACCCTCTTTCATATATCGGTTAAACAGGTAAATTTCTGGAAACCAGAATTGCCCAGCATAAATACTCAGTCAGGACCGGGAAGGAGTCGAACGCTATCTTTAACCACGTTAGTGCATGTAATCACCCACCCGGGTGGGATGCTGCCCAGATTATAGCACCAGTTCTGTCATGGAAAGAAACATAACTGAATCCTCCCTCTTGAAACATGAAAGGAATACAGTATACAACTCAAATTATGGGTTATACAAGCTCGATAACTATTTATTAGAGTCCATTGTACACAATCTTAAGCAACAATGCTATACAAAATCACAGGATTGTTCATTATGCCAGGTGAGTTGATGGATTGGTAAAGCCCGTCCAGTGTCTAGCACCAAAACTTCACACCACGTCAGTTACGATGGTTATATAACACCTGTGGCTGTTAATGTACCATACAGTGACAAGCACACAAGATAACGTTAGGAAAGGTTAAAGGGTATTAGTAGAATTTAGATCATAGAAATATTATCGGACAGGCATAGAAGTCCCCATGTATGGCATATTAACAGCCACTGAGAAAACAGTAGACAATATGTAGGAAGAGATACTTCTGAGTATATGGGTAGAACATTCGAGTACCCCAGAGCAGGACATTTAAACGGACAAAGAGCACATTGTACTCCTTTCATTATTTGAAAAGGTCACACAAAATAATAGTTATCCATGTCTACTGTATCTAACGAGAAACTTATTTACTCAAACAACATGACCTGTTATAAACGATTAAAAAAACCTTAGGGGTAGCTTTTTATATCTTATAATTTCATACTTGACATCTCAGAAACCCTCCTAACACATATGGGTAGCAGGGGGATGATGGTAGGGTGGGGTTGGCACCGACCACTAACCCAGTCTAAGGGTAACCGTGTCCAGTGACAACTACGCCACTCTGAGACCTCTCTCCCTGCTTTGGTTGCTCCCTTGTGACATTGCACAGCTACT